>NW_015113470.1:186097-214845 GCF_001443285.1 Poecilia latipinna | reverse complement strand
AAAGTAGTCGTCGTACGCAAAAAAAAAGTAAACATTGACGGGGGGAGGGGGGGGGGGGGGGGGGGGGGGGGGGGTGTTGGAGGAAGGTGACGGCACTTTGTATAAACTAAAGTAAAGGGAAAGACCTCTGCTGACTCCACCAGTGTCACAACGGCCCAAACCAAAGAGCTGACAGGCAGAAAATCCAAATGTTCCTTCCAGGCTCGAGCTGCTGACTTCTGGCAACCTGGGACTGAGCTGCAGCTGAAGGTCAGTGGTTGTGTTGCATAGACAGAATCAAACTGCTGATAGTGAGCTTTAGGTTCTGCCCCAAATGGATTACAGTTGTGCCACCTGAACCCAGTTCCCCTTTCCAACTCCTCCTTGTGTCCGCCATTTGCATCCACAATGAGCTGCTCTGGGCCTACTGCAATCTGGCATGTGGCACAGATCAATAGGTCACTGGCCAAGGGTAAAGAAAAGTAATATGCCACAAAGTCAGGTAAGGTCAGGCTAATTACAGAGGACAAGAAATGGATATGCTGCTCTGAACGACCAGGTGTTCTATCCAAGTTCACATGAATTGTGTTTGTTTATGAAGTGTAATAAGGGTTAGAAGTTGCAAATTTAAAACGGCTCTTATTTTAGGAGTTGAAAAATGTATTCAGCTACTTTACATTTAGGCAGCTTTTAGTACAAAAAGAAAGGAAAGCTGGTTCATCAGCAAGCACTCAATTCAAGAGTTTCTCTTTCAGTTCAGGATCAGTGAGCTAGCGGCATAACAGGAAATACTGTGTAACAAAGTTTCATTTTGGCTGTGGTACCAAAGCTTCATGGGTCAAGATCAGGAAAAATAGTGCAACAATGAATTGATTTAGCTCTCTGTACCGTCTGCATTGGTTTTTAATCCTCTCCAAGAAATAAATCATTTTGTACCAGTGCACCTAAACCACTGCATCTCAGTTTAATTTTCTTTGTAACCAAGTAGTCTGGTGAGTTACGTATCGAGATAAACTCAATCTAATTTGATTGGGCGTTTCAAGGAGTTCGTTGATCAGAAGAGATTTAAAATTCCACTAACAAGTTCAAGGTCTCTCTTGGGATTCAATAGATAAACTCTGTACTTTAAAACTTGATGATGAGTGTACAGTCATGAAGAGTCAAAACTACAAAGAACTCATTGTGTGTTTGTGGCCTCTTTAATGTGGCTGACAAGGTGAAGGCGCTTTGTCAGCACAAAGAGAAGGCTGCTTCTTCCCAGGGGACTCGGTGGAGCTCGTCTGGAAAACATCTAGGAGATGTTGAGGAGACGTCCTGATCAGATACTCAAGCTAAAAAACGGACCCGTCAATGCAGAAAGGTAGTGTCTCAACCTGAAGCTCCCTAAGGATAGCAGAGTTTCTTGACCAATCTCTAAAGCTGCAGCACCTTCAGCTTGTATCCGGGAACGGACGTAGACAGCTTGGTAAAGCAAGAACTTCTTGCCTCGCCTTTTTTTTTTTTTTTTACACTAAGACATTACTGACGAGACTGTTCTATCTATCCATCTAGCACTTCATCCTACCATGTCTCATAAACAAGACACCAAGATCTTTCCCTGTTAATGCAGACATTGACATCCAATAAATGTCACAATTTTGCCTTACAACAATTAGTAGAGAAGTATTTAACATTGTCTAAGAGCATTCAATAAACAACTGTGCACTCTGGGATCCTCTTATGAGTAACGGCGACACAGGAAGAACACACACTTATTACTAACCTACGGTGGAGCTCGCATCATTGTGCACGGGTCAGTCAGCATGGAGGGCAACTATGCCCGAACCCATCCCATCCCCCTACGTCTTATTTCCCTTCCGCTTCACTAACCGTGAGGCTAGGCGTGGGTGACGTCCACTCGCCCCACTGATCATTGCTGTCGCCTTGGCAACTGAGCACCACCCAAGCCCTCCAGCGGCACACTGCCCAGCGATCAGTAAAGGAGGATGTCCACTCAGATCAGCACAGACAAAGACGAAGACAAAGATGAGGAGCGGAAAGAGCCACGCACCTCAGTATTTGTCTTGCTGTAAAGGAGGAAGGTCTGTTCCTGAAAGAAACTTTAAAACTTCCTAACTTACCAGTATCTTAGGGATAAAGAGAACAAAATGTTGCTTGACATACCCTTGGAGAGGATTACATACAGTGCCAGACCTGGTAAAGATGTGTGAAGCCTCTACTCATTCTGTATTTCAATCTCTCACAATCCACACTCTAATTTCAGTACATCTGTTTGGTTAAGAGATAAATGCTTTTGAACAGACCCTCGGGTGGCTCAGATGTAACCCTTTTAATACCTCCTTATGCCACCAGGACATAATTTAATCTTCTCCTCCAATCATTCTACATCAGCCAGAGTCTTTGGGTACACTCCTGCACAATTAAGTCAAGAAGTTTTCAATATTTAGATCAGTGGACTACTATGGAGATGGAAGAAGACTTGGTAAACCGTTTTTTGTTCATGATTGGCTAGAACCTTTGGATCTTTAGCTTGTTTAAATACCTAAAATGACCCATTTACAGTTTACTGGTCTGATAGGCGTTGTGAAAAATCTCCAGTAATTTTAAAAAGTTTATGATACCATATCTTACAAGATTTTGGATGCCTTTGGAAGAGAAAATGCAGCAAACACAGAGTTGCTAAAATCTTATTTGGAGAACCCATTGCTGGATTAGCTGTCCTCGCATTAGATCTCCGAGCAAGGCTGCGTCCGTGCAGGGCAAAACTCACACTGGCTCTGTAACCTCATTCTGTCGGCTGGCTGCTGTGCTGATGGGACAGATAGGACAGCGGATCAGACAGCCGGTTCACAGGAATTGTGAGAAAGATGAACTCAGATGGAGTGCGAAAGAGAGAGAGACAGAAAGAGAGATTGGAGAAGTCTGCCAAACAGGTAGGATAAGACATTGATACCAAAGTTCAAAAAGAAATCTGGAGACTAGTTTCCTTTTTTTCCACCCTCTCTCTCTGCCTCTCTACACATGGTGTTATTCCTGCTGTGTCACAAAGACTAGAGAGACCCACTTCCTCTTTTGTTTATCCTGGAATGTGGGACGTCCTGACAGGCAAGCTTTTCATTGACAGTACACAGCTGAGTTTCCCCCGTGGCGCTTTCTCTTAACCTCTCCCATGTGTTTGCGTGCGCGTGTGTGTGTGGGTGTGTGCGCACTCTATTATCTGTGCTTTATCAGCCAGGCCTCACACAGGCAAGCAGACAGACAGCATCGCAGGGAAACACAACCCAGAGATGTCCAGGGAAGTACTTAAAACTTAAAACTGATGCAATTCCAACAAGTTTTAACAAGACCTAATCTGTCTTTGATATTTCCATGGATTAGATTGATCTCCATAGCTGCTGACTTTCCAACATGGAGGTGTGTGTTCAGGATCATGTCAAGAAGTCTGAGTAATCTAGAGGGAAGGGGGGATTACAGGAACCTGTCTGCATAGTTTGAGCAGAGAAACATGAACATGAGAGTGGACAAACAGGATATTGGCGACCGAAACATCCTTTTCCTGCTAGTTGACCTGTCTTTTTTTTTTTTTTTCAGCAATCCAGACATGCAACACAAAGACTTGAAACAGCTGCCTAGAAGAAAACACTATTGTGTTGCTCACCCACTGGTTTCCTCTGAAAGAAAGGAGTTCTCAAATAGAAACTCAGGAATGCACGGGTGTGACTAAGGTTTATTTAAGCCAAACGCAGCATTCCAACACTGGACTTTGATTGGTACACACAAAGAAAAGCCCCAAACAGATACTGCAATTTAACACAGAACAGATACAGGTTTCCCCACATTAAGTTGGTAAGATTATTAATAAAGGTCTTTGCATCCAAAGTGACAGAGAACTTCTTTAGTCCGGCCTAAATGCCGGCGTTCAAACAATTAGTGTTGTTGAAGTTAATTGATGATGAACCCCACATACATACACACTAAGTGAGCTGTTTTTTTTTTTTTTATTTACTTAGGTTCCCAACATACACAAACAAATGAAAACAGAATGACAAGTGAAAAGCATTGCAATGAGGAAGTGAAATATTTCATATCTACTCAACAAGTTAATTAAAAGGTCAAACTAGAACCTAATTTGGGCCTAATGTGTGGAACTATGTGGTGAGTGAGGGGGGCCTGACTTTTCAGGAGAACGTCTTTCTTAGAAACACACTCCGCTGACCAGGTCACACTGCATACTTCAATGAAAGTCTTATGAAAATGTCTCACGAATGTTAATCACCAACCGACCCAACTGGTTTCTGAGAGGAGAGCCAGATATAGCTGCAAGAGCTGATGGGTCTGAAAAGTGAGAATATAAGCTTATCGCTAAAATATTTAAAACCAAGACACTTTGCTATGACTGCTTTCAGATAGTGATCAAAACAAAGTTTGACGCCTGCCCCTTCAGTGCCTTTAGTAACTGCACTAAGCTTTTTGACCCAGCAAATGCTTTTGCTTACTTGTCTAGTAATAGTTGGCTCTTTGGCTCAGCTGCCATTGAGACAAAGTTCAGCCCATTTATGTAAGAGACAAAACACAGTAATTTACAACATAAATTACTGGCCTATAATAACAGAACCTTCCCCATAGTCCAGACACTAAAATTATCCCACGCAATAAGCAAAGTTTACTGACTTCAATCCTCTAAGATTATTATCATGAGATAAAAATCACTGCAATAAATGTCAGAAA
The DNA here is from genome assembly GCF_001443285.1 of Poecilia latipinna. Taxonomy (NCBI): domain Eukaryota; kingdom Metazoa; phylum Chordata; class Actinopteri; order Cyprinodontiformes; family Poeciliidae; genus Poecilia; species Poecilia latipinna. Next base: position 210,138 of record NW_015113470.1, on the reverse strand, counting down.
ATCCTTCCACCCAACCTTAGATATGAAACCTCCTGCGTGTCTAAGGTTGGATCGTGAGGGTAACAGATTCAGGAGAGAAACCCAGAGACATCTCTCCCCAGCAGCTCTCTCCAGTTCATTCAGGGGGTAATTCCAACCTTTCCAGTGAGTTCTAAATTTTCCCTGGTGTTTCTTCCCAGCATGATGTGCCTGGACAACCTCCAGAGGGAGGCACCCAGGATGCGTCTTAATCCAGATGCCTGTACCACCGAAGGTGAATCCTTTTGATGTTGAGAAGCTGTGGCTTCTCTCTAGATAATGAAGCTTCTCAACTTATCCACTCGACCAGAGGCAGCTCCTTTCACCCGCTTATATTCGAGTTCTTGTCCTTTTTGTAATGATTTCTATCCGTTAACCATAAGCAAGGGTTAGGACATAGACAGGTCTCTACGAGAGACCGCAAAAGACGATGCCCTGATCGAACTTTCCCTATTATGTCATTCACAAACAGAACACTGTGATCCCAAGACGGACATCTTCTTCTCTTCCAACACTAACAAGAGTTCCTGTCCATAAACACCACAAGGAGGATCAGAGACAAGGAGCAGCCGTGGCTGGGTCCAACCTGTACCGCAAACAAGCTTGAGCTTGTGCCAAGAATGTGGAGACGGCTTTTGCCTCGGTTATACAAAGACTGGATAACTCCTGAAAGCATCCCTAACACCCTGTACTATGTCCCAGTGAATGTCTAGGTTGGGTGCTAATGGATTTGGTTGGGAAGGTTAGGGGTTAGAGGTGGAAGCCTTGTCATGATGTAATAATCTGGCTGTAGAGGACATGGTGATACATCTCCTGATCCATATATTGCCCCTTCTTAGTTTTTATGTGGTTATGTGCTGGTCACAGCCAAGGACAGCATTGGGTAATCCTAACAAATAATATTAAAAAAAAATAAAGTAAGAATCTTTCGGTTCTTGTTGAAAGGATTGGGTTTGGCCTCTAACCTTGTCTATTGTGGGTATGACTGAAAACCCAAATCAGTCTGTTTAAATTTTATGTCCAACAAAAACCGCATGAGGTTTCAGCCCCAAACCTCGACAGCAGTAAGAGTCTGCCATAAAGATAATCAAAAAGATAATCAAATAAAGATAATCAAAGATTTATACACTTTGAGACCTCTCACTATCTCCTATCAATAAAGCTGTCGAAACAGCAACATGTAGCGAGGCATGCCACGCTAAATCCCTGATTTATATGGTGTCATGAAGACATTCCTGAGCTTATTTTCCCATCAGATTGTTACTACAGATCCAACGGTTCAGCAAATAGTTAGTCTCACTCAAAATGGCATTACAATGCTAACAAAGTAGTTTAGACTATCTGGAAAGACATTCAGAGTTGCTCAGAGTACATTATTGTTGTTCAGATTGGATCACCCATGATCCAACAGAAAGCCAACGTACTATTTATTTTTTTATGAGTCCATTCTTCAGGCTACTCTATTTGTCACATTGTGTGTGTGTGTGTGTGTGTATTTATGTGTCTGTGTGGTCGGATGTCTCATGCCTGTTTCTGTAAGTTCTGCATGCAGCACAAGTAGTGAGCAGGGCAGAGTGTGAAGGGGTTTGTTTCTACAGACATTGGAAAAGCTGAGTATGAACTTAAAGGGAATACTTAAGACAAAATGTTACGCAGATATCAAAAAATACCTAAATTTAACACTAAATTTAATGCAGTGACATTTAAAACAAGAACTACTGTGTCTCACGAGAAGGCATTAATTTCAAATGAATGTTCTAGACATTTGAATACAATGCATGTCCAAGGTTTTAAAAAACTGATGTTTAGGTTGAGTTATGTTCAACAAACTATGGCTGCAGCAGTTCCTAATTTAGTGCTGTACTTATTAGTTTTGTTAGAATCCTACAATGGCACAGTACTGCAGTACTCCCAAGTTTTCTGCTTAAAAAAATGCTGATAGCAGACTATGTTTCTCCCAGTCTGATGTTTTTCCATCTGACTGGGAGAAACTGCATCGGCTGGCTTATTCTGAGCACTTTTATCTGCTGAACTACAAATACTGCTTCTCAAAGCCACCATTGGCTAAAAGGCCAGGGGAACATTTGAGGCCTGCTAAAGGTCAACAAGCATTATCGCAAGAGGGGATTTTTATCAGCAGCTCATCTGGACATTGTCAAAGCACCCCGTCTCGCCTGGCCACTGTGCTGTGCTCAGTTCAGTTTTTAAGGCTCTGCGAGGGAGTTTTATGCAAATTCTCTGCAACAGCCTGCGAATCAGTCTGTCTTTGGGTAGAATCGGGTTCCACGGCTTCCAAAATTGATTGCAGACTTCGAAAAGCCTATTATGATTATGCAGTAGGTTACGAAACCCGTGGCATGGCACTCAAAGGGGCCCTTGCTGATTTATCTACGTTTTTGTTCTAAACAGATGTCGTCACTCTTCACCACAAAGTAAGAAGAGAAGGGTTGGGTGGGGTGGGGGTGGGGGGCGGAAGGTTGTCAGACGTGTCAGTGCTCAAGAAATTCAATTAAGCAGACAGTGGGATATCTGCAAAACGCAGTCTCTATAGAGCTTAATAGCCCCTCCAGGAAACCCCATCGTGCCTCTCCAAAGCGTCCCAACCAACCCCTTGTTGCCATTCTGCCACTCCCCCCCAAAACCCAAAATCTACTTAGAAACCCTTGCTTAGGCTCCTCTTCAGATTATTTATCATTCAAAAAGATAGGAATTTTCCAATGAGGATAGAACTAAAATCAGTAGAGAAAGATTCTGTTTGGCAAAAACAATGCAGTACCCTATAGTATACTTATTTTATCCACATTCTCTTCCTCCTCTCTGACTGTATATACATCTCACAAGCAGACAGATGCTGTTCATTTAGCATCTGAGTGGCAATCCCAGAGCTGGTGTCCTGAATGCCCAGGGGAGCCTGTGGCATTTGGACAACATTAAATAAAAGCCACTCCAGACCTCACACCATGGGGGGAGATCCAACCTCACAACACGGTCACTCCTCTCAGATTTCAACCAGCCAACTGAGTAAATCTTTCCCAGTGGAAGGAAAAGGAAAAAAAAAAAAAGAAGACCATTTTCCCTCCAGTCTGGCACATCGTGAAGCCTGTGTCATGACTAGGTTTCTGTCTGAGAGAGTGTTGAAGGGAATTATTCACTGAAGAGGAAAACGGTGTTTTGATCCGCGTGCTTCCTCTCCCAGTGATCTAACGTGCAACAAACAGCGAGGCGGCATCAGGGGAGGATTGCTTTGTTGCCGTTATCAAATGGCATCTTAGGAGATGTCAATTGTGTTCCCTTCGAAATTCATCTGTTTACAAGGATGACAGATTTGTGAGCCTGCGCCATGTGCTCTACCAGATAGCATCAAGTCGACAGAAATGTCCAAATGAAGTTAGCTTTTCCACATATTTGCAGTGCCTTGCAAAAGTAGAAATGCCAGGAGTGCATCGATTTCAGTTTTCTGGCCGATCGCCGATTACCGAGCTTTTAAAAGCCTGACCAGCCGATTCCGCTGTTGGCCAGTGCCAGTTTTCTGTCTTAAATGTCACAAAATATAGCAAGAAAGTAAATGAGTTAGTAACAATGGGGTGACTAATGTTAACTGCAAACCTGTAGACGTGACCTGGTGGGCCGCTCTGTCAGTCAAACCTCTCTCATGGTAGAGCAGAAGAGGACAGTGGTTGATTTTTAGACCTTTGCTGAAGTAGATAAGGGGATAAGATTGGCTTCACACGTAAGTAATGGCCGGTAATGGATCTCCCAAAATCAAGGAAACTGGCGCCCATAAATCGGTGCACCCTTAAAAAAAAAGAAGACAGTGGGATGTCTTCTTTTGGGGATGTCTGCAAAACCCTGAACTTTTTACCTTTTTGCATTTCACTTGAAAATGTGAAATGCAAAACATTTAGCACATAAAGCAGAAGGAAAAAGATGCATATTTAAATATTTTTTTCAAAAACTACTGATTATATACAGTACAGTGCATTTGTATTCAGCACCATTTACTCTGATACCCCGAATAAAAACCCAGTGCAACCAATCAAAAAGGCATCCAATTGGTAAATATGCCCCTGTGTGTGTGTGATTACATTCCAATTTAAAACAGAAGCTATAAGAAGTCCTGCATAAAGTTTGGTTGATGACACCCAAATCTAGTTTTGTGGCCAAAGCACAGTATGCATGTGTACGGTGGAAAACTGAAACTGCACATTACTCTGAACGTGATCCTATGGTGAAACATGGTGGGGGACGCATCATGATGCGGGAATTTTTTTCCTTAGCAGTGACAGAGAATCTGGTCATGGATGAACTGGAAGATGGATGGAGCTGAAAGAACAATCCTGGAAAAAAAAACTACAAATCTCCCTCCAGCAGGGCAACAACATCAAATAAAAGCATAAATAACAGCATGTAAATAAAAGCATATTGATGTGCTGGAAAGATCTAGTTAAAGTCTAATTGTGAAATGTGGTAATTCAATCTAACTGAGTGCTACCTGCTAATATTTTGCAAAATAATTGGCATAAATTTGAAAAAAAGATTTGCATTGGTAATTTCAATGGTGGTTTTACATATCGACTCAGGTGGGCTACATATAATTGGGATGCCACGTACCAATTATCTTCCAATTCATACTGATGCACATTATATCACTTAAAATGCCAGTAAAATCCAGACGTTTCTGGTTTTCGCATGATAAACACAAGGACTGTGCATGACTCTGTGGTAAATCCCTTGGGCCAAACAATGTCGCACACATCTGTTGAAACAGCAGCTCGGAGCGGCTCTAGGACACGGCAGGCACAATAGTGAGGTTACATAACAGGAGTCAAAAACTGCCCTAGCTGCTGCACGTGACAATATCTGGATTAAGGGCTCCCTCTGCTCTCTCTCGCGCACGGATTCATCTTTTTTTTGTATCTGTTACCTGCACGGCTTTATCAAGCACACAACTCCAGGAATGTCTGATGGATAACATGCGCCCTAGCGACCTGATCCGAGTCCTGCCACTGCCCTGTCCTAGTAAATAAAAGTAAAGCCTCAGTGAGACAGAGAGCTGTGTTGTTGTTGTTGTTTTTTTTTTACTCCAGTGAAGAGTTTATTCCATTCGTTAAACATATCATGGAGGAGCCAAACGAGGCTTAGTGTCCTCATGTCCCATCATGGCATTTGTGGCTTTCTGGTCATGTATTTAGATTTCGCAGGGACATTGATGTCTGGGCCCGTGCCACGCATGTCAAAATAGGCTGAAGAAGAGAGGCGCTCTCTCTTCTTCCAATCTCAGAGACGGCGGTGATTGCCAGTGCCTCATCTCAAAGCTATTAAGGCTTCTTGAGAACCAAGAGTGCACTGACCTAAATCAGGGCAGACCTCAGAGGATGGGTTAGCTCAGGACTGGGGAGGTCTTTTAGGGATGCAGTGTCCACCTTTATCACTCCAAAGATAGCATGACGATAAAGGTAGACCCAAAATACTCAATGGTAAGAGGTAATTGTAAGTGGTCTTTACTTGTCTAGGGCTTTATCAAGTCCAGATGACCCCAAAGCACTTCAGATTACATTCATTCACACGCATGTTCACATGGCAAGCTACTGGCTAGTAGCCACAGGTGCCCTGGGGCAGACAGAGAGGAGAGGCTGCATCCGGCACCACTGGGCCCTCTGACAACCTCCAAATGGCAACTATGATTTGGAATTTCAAGAACCAGAGGGACTTTTGACGAGTGCTTGACTAGGAAGTTTCCCCCATGAGCGTACTCACCGTTGAGTCCGTTGGGGATGCTCCTGTGATGATGTGGAGCTGACAGATCATCCATCGACCTCCTCATGGTGGGCATCTTGCTGTTTTCCGAGGGCTTGTGTACATGGTTGTGATTGTGGTGATCCGGGCTGCCCGCGCTCCCCGTGCTGGACGTGCTGCTCCCGTCTCCGACGTCCCTCACCGTCCCCGCGCCGCCGTTCAGGTTGCTGAGGCTAGACTGGCTGTCTATGGAGCTCCTGGAGCCGGCCCCGTTCCTCTCCTCGTCCAGCATGAGGATGATCTCCTTCAGCTCAGAGTTCTCCCTCAGCACGCTCTCCTGGTTGGCCTCCAGCTCCTTGAGCTTCATCATGTAGGCCCCCACCTCCTTCCACATGGCGCTGGCAGTGTAGCGGCCAAAGCGCTGCCACTCCCGGGACAGCTTCTTGCCCTTCTGCCTGTCGTCGTCCAGGAAGCAGCAGAGCTCCCGGAGCTCATGGTTGTCATCCTGCAGCTTCTGGTTGACCTCCTTCAGGCTGCGGATCTCGTGCAGGTGCAGCTGCAGCCGCCGGTTGATGTCTTTCATCATGTTGCCGTGCTCGATCATCAAGTTCATTTTCTCGCCGTCGACCCTCCTTAGTTTCCTCACCAGCTCCTCTTTACTGCACCGCAGCAGGTCATCGTCTGTCAGCTGGCTCAGGTCATCCTTGGCCCCCTCAGAGGGATTTTTAGCCATGGCTGTAGTCTGAATCTCAGTTTGTGAATCCTGTGGCTCGGAATTTACTGCGAGGACCCGATTCGACCCGACCTGAGCTGAGGAATGGTGATGAGAAACGAGCACATTGTCCAAAAAATGTGAAGATGCTGTTAGGCTCTGAAAGGAGTGGAAATATTAATGTGATGCTATGGCAACCTGTGCATGAGCTGAATGCTCTTCCCCCCAAACCCTTTTGATCTGGTAAATAAAAGCCTCACTGGAGCTCAGAGACAACTGTTGGTACTCACATTTCTCCAGTAATTACTGTTTGTGTTTAGATATTTATTCAGAGGAATTCCCCAACCAGGTCCTATTAGTCTCAAGCGACAAGTCCAGTCAGCACACCGCGTCCCACAGCTTAGACACCATCCGCGCTGGACATCACTCCACTCAAGTGCTTATACAAAAATAATAAGCAAAAAACAAAAAACAAAAGGAAGAAGAAGAAGAAAGAAAGAAAAAAAGCGGGTTGATTTCAGAGAGGTCCGCGAGCGTGAAAGAGAACTCAGTCCGTGTCTTTCCACCTTTCCCACCGTCTGGACGCGGTAAGCCGTCAGCAACAGCGCTTCTCCGCGGATAAGACCTCTGTCATGAGATGGTGCGTTCGGTGGACTGAGAGGGCTCCGTCTCTTCCACCCTACCCAGTTTCCAGCGAACACCTCCCTCCTCTTCTCCTCCTCCCGCTCTTCCTCGTCTGTGTCCAAAGTCTTCGGATTTGAAATCATTCAAGGGGATTTGGCTCCAGAGGGCCAATCAAGACGGAGGAGAGAGGCAAGACAGCAGGTAGATGAAAAGTGCGCTTCAGACTCAGAGCTGTGGAAGCTCGGCCCTCTTAAAGCAACAGCACGGTGCGTTCAAGCCACCACGGAAAAAAACCGGAACAAAATGGTTAATTATTTGAAAATACTCTAAAATCTAAATGGAGCAATACTGAAAAGACGTATTTATGTGCAGAGCCAGTGCATGTTTTTGTGGTATATATAATAAAGCCATGGCAGCCTAAATTACAATAAGTATACAACTGTATATAAACTTATATACAGGATATTGTACAATTGTATAAATATATATAATTTATATGCAAGTATATAAATTGCATATGATTTATATACAATTATACATTACATTTATAATTGCATATAAATATACAATTATATTTATAGAAATAAATTAATTTTGTTTATAAAAGACTAAAAAAGAGTAAATATACAAGTCCTAATCGTAATGAACCATGTTCTTAATGCATTTCCACTATCTGAAATACTTTTAAAATTGCGTTTTAAAATTATTAAAACGGAATTTTAGATGATCAGATTTGTTTGATGATCTGAAACATTCAGTCATGTCAAAAAAAAGACAAGAATCAATATACTCCATTAAATAATGTGTTATTTTCTTTTTATAATAAATGATAACAGGTTCATGTCTATTCATAGTTTATGGCCTAAATGTCATGCAAAAAAAACAAAACAACAACAACCAAGATTTAAACCATTTCCCTCAGTGTTCTAACTCTAATGAAAATGTTAGGTAACGGTAAGTTAGCTAGTGGCTACTACGATACTTCCTCTGGGTAAAATAACTTTAGTAAGCTGTGTCCTGTAGCAATCCATTAGTCGTTGATATAAGTCTTAGGAAATTTGACCAGTTTTGAGATGTTTGAGGGGTTTCTTACACATACAGCCCAGTAGAAATCATGGTGAATTCAATGATGATGAACTAGCCAGGTCCCACTGTCAACAAAACATCCTGAAACCATGACACTTCCACCTCCATGTTTCACAGTTGAAATAAGGTTCTTCTCCTGGAATGTTAAATCTGTTTTTTATGCCAAACATGTCCTCTGTTTTGTTGTCTGCGAATTCAATTCTGTCCAAAAACATTATGCCTAAAGTTTTTTTTTTGCCTACATTATGTCTGACCTTCATGTCTTACCAGAATGATTCAAAGCATAAATATTCATTATTGCTACCTTTCTGTTATTTTGTCAAATATATGTACAATCACTGTTTCAGAATTGTTTCTTAATAGCAACCTATGAAAATTTTACATAAGGGTGTCTATTTTAAAGTATGAAGTGCAGACAATGTACAAGCTTCCGTTTGCTGAGCTAACTTACTTGAAAATTCCACCAAAACAAAAATTATATATTTGTTTATTGTAAATTCAAGAAAGCAAAAGCAAAACATATCAAGTCAAATATTACCAAAGACCGATACACAGAAAAGAGCAAAGAAAAAAATAGGCAAAAGGAGAGACTTCGTATGTCTAACATCCAGATCAGCGGGAAGATGTCTTAGGAAAAAAAGAAAATTCAGTGTTTGTTTGTTTCCATTAAAGCATTTTCAGAAACGGTAAAATTAATTACATGTTAAAAAATTACTAAAAAATGTGGGGGATGTGTTTGCAACCCGGCTTTCACATGATACAAATTTGAGTATAAGTAAAATCACATTAACTATAACCATGAAATTGAGTAAAAAATTGCAATGTCTCAGGAAAAGGAGTGACAAATTGATTGAATCTTTGGTTTCATCCATTTGTGAACATCAAGCCACAAAGTCTTCATTACATACATGAGAAAGTGATAGGGTAACAATCACATGTTATCACTCCTATACAACTACAGCCTATGCAGTTTGTTGAAAGGGTAGATCTCTTTTCAACAGTTCTGAAGTGGAGTTTTAGTTTTGTTCGCGTTTAACAGACGCTGTTCAGCTTTCACTTAAAAAAAAAAAAGCTAACAGCGCCCCCATGTGTGCGTTGTCAGGAAGTCAAATTACAGTGAACTGATAACCAGCACATTCTACCCAAAATAAACTTTTCTAGATATTTAAATCGGCAAAAAATAACCAAGCTGAAAGATTAATGCATGCACAAACAAATTTAAATATGCAAAGAAATTTGTTGTTCATTATGAACATCTTTTATCCCATGGACTGCTGTGATTTCTATTGTAAACCATTAGCATCGCTCAGTTTTTATATTTCCTGTGTTTGACGGTGCAGATCACTCCGCTCTTTGGCCTCAGGGTTCCAGTGTCCTGGACGTCAAAAGTCTGTCCTGGGATCAGGTTGAAATCGAACCTCTGGAGCAGCTTTGCCATCACCACTTTAGCCTCCATCTGAAAACACATAGGTATTTTTTTTATTATCTTAATATGTACCATTTGTATTTTTGGGTAGCACAATATCTTGACTCTGTCTGACCCACCTGAGCAAAGTTCAGACCCAGGCAGGACCGTGGACCCAGAGCAAAGGGATAGTAACAGTAATAGGGCCTTGTAAAACAAGATAAGAGAGAATATTTACTTCTTATTTCTGGCAAGACAAAGATGTGCAAAAGTCACTCCGAAAACAAAAAAAAAAAACCTGGCATGATGCAATGATTGTGTATTACTTACTTTGGAGCATCTGGATGAAATCTGTCTGGATCAAATTTCATAGGGTCCTTGAAGAACTTTTCCATTCTCCCAGTGGTATAGGTGCTAAACTGAGTATGACAGTGCCAGAATAATGAAAGAGATTTTACTTTAAATCCCAAATAAGTACATTGGGATGTTGTTATGTACGTTGTACGTTATTATGTAAGTGTGAAGAAGTTCAAGTGGTACGAAGACCATTGGAAGGGACTATAAAGCAGACAGTAGATCCATGAATTCAAGCCATGATGTGCAAAGTCATATAAGTGGAGCCACAAACTCACCGACATTGCCTGTTGTGACTTTATTGTCTTTAGTTTTGCAATAATTCATATTTTTGTTCTAATGAGGGACATTCAACAGCAAGGGACTCACCATGCAGTTGACTCCGGCAGGTATGTGGACGCCATCGATAGTCATGTCTTCCTCTATGTCACGGGACGTTCCTGGTGCAGTCGGGTAGATCCTCAGAGTCTCTTTCAGCACCTGAGCAACAATTACAAAAACAAACACGTCAATAAAGACAGAAATTAGATATAAACGTGCATAAAGACATAGAAGTAGCAACTAAAAGTTACCTGTGAGAGATAGATCAGCTTCCCGAGGTCATCATTGCTTATTTCTTGTTTCATCCCAATGACATCATCCACTTCTTTCTTTGCTCTGTAAAGTATAATCACGGCATAAACATCATGGCTCACTAACTGCACTAACAAGCAATGACAGAGCTAATTTTTGGTTCTTACTTCTCCAGGATGTCAGGATGTCTTCCAAGTTCCATGATGCAAAACGCAAGTTGATTGGCTGTTGTTTCTTGACCTAGAAAGAGGCAATTTTAGAATCACATTACAATGATCCAAAACTCAATTAGTCAAAACCTACTCTTTTGCAGATTTTAATGTAACGTAGTTATTCACTTTAACCCACTTTTGGTGATCATAGCCTATTCCGGTGTGCTGACTCAAACCCATAACCCAAACGCGAATTGCTAAGTCAACTTAGAGCAGGATCAGTCTATATCAAATCTAAGTTTATATTTAACCAAGCAGTTTTACGAGTAAAGAAACCATCATGGTAAAGAATTAAAACTTCTCACCAGCAATGAAAAATGTCACAAAATTGTCCAACATGAACTCCTCATCTTCTTCTGTCATGGTTTCCTCTGGAACAAGGAGAAAATTGACAAGTCAACCAACATCTTGGATACTGTGGGAAGTACTCCACATGCTAAGCTGTGTAAAATTACCCAATGATGAATGTTGCGTTAGAGCAACGGTTATTCTTATCATCCATCTTTTCATTCCCACCTGTGGCTGCAGTCTTGATGATTTGCGTGAGGATGTCCTTCGGAACTTCCTCCCCGTTTTGCATGGCGATCTTTCTCTTTTGGATCAGCTGAGCTCCGGTTGTGCGCAGCAGGCGACAGGCATCCCTCACTTCGTTAACAAACGTTCTGTTCCTGGGGTTGTACTGGAAGAGAAAACTCCAGTTACAGCGCCCTCGATCGTTGAAGAGCTCTTCTTCAACTGAACTGTTACCTCAAACATGACGTCTCTAACGTAGTGCACCATCCCTTTTAGGCAAGTCTCGATGGCCTTGGGGAAAGGTGAAGTATTCTTCAGGAGGTCTAATTCCATCCCAAAAGCGACCTGAGGTTTGACGGGGAAAGAAACACATTTTTCTCATTAAGCCAGACGGTCAGAGTCTATGGCAGGATTTATGTCGAATTTTACCTTAGCGATGACATCGAGCGTGACGCAGTTGACAAGTTGCAGCATGTTGGCCTCTTTGTTGCTATCGGCTAACTCTGAGAGCTTATTCATCAGTTTCTCTGCTCTCTCATTGAAGGTTCCCATTAGGCCTCTCAAGTACCTGGATGAAAAGATGCAAACCAAGAAACGTCACGCATAGAAGAAACCTTGCAAAAGTATTCATGCTGCTTACATTTGCCCCCCAACTTCTCACCACTAAATTGTTGAATTTATTGGGGTTAAATGTGATAGACAAAGATGGAGCTGTGGATAACAGCAATAAATGAAAAGAAGAAACAAACTTTCAGGTGTTTTAATCAGAGAAGCAGCCAAGAGGCCAATGATGAATCTGGATAAGCTAAAGTGACACATTATACTGCTGCCCTCTACAAATCTGTCCTTCATGAGAGAGTAGCCTAAAGAGGCAGAATGATGTATTTTCTAGGTACATGGTGCCGTTTTATAGCTGTAAAATACTGTATATATAAAATACAACTTAAAATAAATTTGACTAGGTGACTTAAAATTGACCTCTGTCTCTTTAAGAAGCTGTTGTTCTTTCCAACACCCCGCCTTCAGCACAACAATGCTTCTCATTATGTTGTTTACAACCATTCTGGACAGAGAAGTAGTTTGCATGGTGAACTCAGCAGACTTGCAGTTCCAACAGGTGTTTGCTAAATGTTTCTGACTAGTCTGGAGGAGAAGCTCTGTAGGGCAGAAGTTCAGCTGGAGACCGCAGCTCCCAGGAGGAGCTTCGTGGAAATGGGCGGAGCTTTTTGGGAGCGAGCGTTTAGTCACCGCCAAATGGTTGGCATGGGAGATTCAAGAATTCCTTAGGGATGCATGAAAGAATCAGACCAACACTAAAAATATGTTTTTGATGATAGGATAACATTATAAAGTGATATAAAGTAAATAATATATGTTGAATTTACATAGTTCCCCCCTTTAAATAAAGCCACTGTTGAAAAAGAGCCAACAGTGGCATTATTTAAGTCTAGAAGTCCTAGACGTCTAGGACTTCTAGACTAGTCCTAGACTAGACTAGAAGTCTAGTCTAGGAGGAGACTAGACTTCTGGCTAGTCTCCTCCAGATTAGCCAGAAGTCGGATATGACAAACATCTGGAGAAATGTGAAACGTGGTGGTGGCAAAAGGGAGATTGATTTAGGTTTATCCCCCCCAAATTGTTTTGTTTTCTTATGCCTGACAACAATTATTCAAAGATCAAATAATAAACAGAGACTGAATGACTCACAAGCTGCTGAAGGCAGGGTCCATGATCCGGCGCTGTTTGTACCACATGTCATGATCCCGAGCTGTTATAAGGCCATTGCCAAAAAGCCTGTAAAAACCAAAGGATTAGTTTCAATGTAATGCTTTTAACTTCTGGTTCACAAACTAAATGGATAACAGCACCAAAAGAGAAAGTCTTTTTTAAAATTTTTTATACTCAATGAATGTAAGAACAACCTTTGACCAAACAGATAAAAGAGCCTTTTGTAGACAAATTTGTCCTTGGGGTACTTTGGGGACATCAGGATTTCCTGAAACAAGAACCAATGAAATACAGGATAAATACAGATTTACATACTTCTGGTTTCACACTTGCAGAGACGTGCTTTCATTGTTCCTGAACTCTCACACCGTTTCTCTTGCAACACACACACACACCCATATTCACCTTTGTTGCTTCTGGACAGGTCACGCACACAGTAACGTAATGCAGAAAATTTAACCTGTAAACATGTCCGTAAGTTTCAGACCTGAAAATGACATGTTAACGATTACTTTTTTGAAGAAAGCACACATGCAACTAGAATCCTTTATACTGTAAACTGATTAGAGATTGTCTTTTAGTGAAGCAGAAATTTCCTGGAAAGCTCAGTGGACTAGAGCTCTGTGTGAACTTCCTGTGCTTACCATTCCAGGAACTTGTCATGAACTAGTCCATCTTTTTTCATAATCCTCAAGAGGGTTGGCGAGTGGCCAAGGAAGAAGCTGTGCAGAGAAAGGAAAAAGGAAAAAGAGGAAGTCAGAAGTAATGTTTCGCAGAGACCGGTAGCAAACACAACCCCGCTTGGCTTTACCTGTTCCTCGGCGGCCCTGGTATGTGATCATATTTCATGTGAATGTGTCTGAGGTACAGGCAGTAACCCAGAAAGGCGACGAAGAGCAGACAGCACAACAGGATGAGGGCTTTGCCAAGCAAACCCAAAAGGAGGTGGAAAACCGCCATTTTCCCAAACTGAGCTGAGAGCTTGTTCACGGACAGTAAATAGTGATCAAATCCAGGTCACTCCCCCTGAACTCTGAAACAGAAATAGTGTAATCAAAGTTCATGTTGCATTTCAGGTCAGGTAGGTGGTGCTGTAGAGAGCGAATCATTTCAGTAATCAGATATGAAGTGGAATTTCCTCTCTTTGTTCAGTTTACTAGATGATGTAGTTGGAGAGGCAAAATTTATGGGAATTTTCCATAGCCTTGTTCTAACAGCACACTTGCCTCCTAAATTTCCCACTCATATTAAATTTGAACTTGATCTTTCTTTTGCAAAAATACATCATAAATGACACACGTTTAATCAATAAGTACAATGCCATGATGTTCCACTGTTCAGTTCATAATCATCAACAAGTACAATCGTAGCAAATTTTAAGTTGCCCAAGTAGAATCCTTCTAGTAGACATTAATTTTATTCAATTCAATTTAAATCCTTATTGGTCACAAAAGACAATGAGTTGTCAAGGCTGACAGCTTTGGGCAGGAGGGACCTCTTCCTGCTGCAGTTTGGATTATAAAGAAGCCTCTGACTGAAGACGTTATGTTTTAATTTCTCATCTCAAGGATGTTCGGGGTTGTTCGGAATTTTCTTCATTTATGAAGAATCCCTATTTGCACCATCATTTTAAAAAATGTTCCATAGAAATTCTCAGAATAAAGAGAAACTAAGAATTTCTAGATAATTTAGAAACTGTGTACTGCTCTTTTTCAGACAAACCCTTTCGTTGCTGTATTGATAAGCTTTAGATTTAGGAACATTTTTTATTATTATTTTTGTCAAAAAATAATTTAGCCACGAGTCTGAAATCACAATTTTTCTTCCCTTCAGCCTTCTTACTCAAAGTTTGCTAAAATAAAATAAATAACGTACAGTTGATCCTTTATTTGCTTTCCCAACATTAACTTACCTTAGAAAGTTATTCGCTGTGCGCTTTCTTGCGGTCCAAATTTGCTTATGTATACTTTGGACCGTACCTTTGCTTTAAAAACAGTATGGTTTCCCATGACGAAGTCAAATAAATGCTTACTTCATTCTGCCAACAAGATTACAGCGCCCCCGTGTGTACACTTTCAGGAAAATCTTAACACAGCAAACAACATGGAGAAAAAACATTAACCACATGGAAAGAAAACAAAGAACATTTTATCAGTTACAATAACAGTTAGTTTTATTGATATGCGCTGATAGCATCTGATATTTATATGTTATTGTTAGAGGCACAAAAGGTGTAGTATTGTTGAAAATATTAATTAAAGACAAACTATTTTCAAGTTTACATAAAAACACTCTTAATCACAACAATAAAAGTGCAAGATAAAAAAAATCAGTTTCTGTTCAGTCTGAGGCAGGGGAAGAAACTTAACAGTTAGGATTATTTTTCATTTAATTTTAGTGGCAGAAACCTTTAGCATCACTTAGTTTTTATATTTCCTGTGCTTGATGGTACAGATCACTCCGCTCTTTGGCCTCAGGGTGCCAGTGTCCTGGAGGTCAAAGGTCTGCCCTGGGATGAGGCTGAAATCGAACCTCTGAAGAAGCTTTGCCATCACCACTTTAGCCTCCATCTGAAAACAAACCAATCCTTTGAGCTGGGATGACACATTTCACCATGCTGCAATATGTCATCTCTGTAAGTGTGTGGATGTGGCATGACGAAAGAGAAAAAGTTTAAGGAGGGTAAAATTTACAGTTTTTTTTTTTTTTTTTTTTTTTTTTTTTTTTTTTGTTCTGTCAGACCCACCTGAGCAAAGTTCTTTCCCAGGCATGACCGTGGACCGAGGGCGAAGGGAAAGTAGCAGTAATAGGGCCTTGTAAAAACAGAAAAGAGAAAACATGTCCTCCTTTCTCTAAAAGAAATATAAAGCTGGTATCATGTTACGTCTGTTTTTTGTTTTTTTTACTTACTTAGGAGCATCTGGGTGAAATCTGTCTGGATCAAATTTAAGAGGCTCTTTAAAGAACTTTTCCATCCTCCCCATTGCGTAGGAGCTCAGCTGAAATGTCACATGAAAGTAAACCGTTTCTCTTAAGTGGTGGCGAAACAGAAACACTGTAAAAACACAAACTCTTACCAAGTCATTCCAGTCTACTTTCTAGTGCAAATATCTTAGCACACCGGAAATAAGACAAAACTAACTTACAAGTAGCTTTTCAGCAAGAAATGTGAGTTTGTTTAAGGTCATTAATTCCTTAAAATTGATGAGAAAGTACTAGTTGTAAATTTGTTTTCTCTTACTGTAACTGTACTGAGACATTTGTACAAGAAACTAGACCAATTATACTTGGTAAGATTTTGTGTAATATATAATTGGTGAGACTCACCATACAGGTAAAACCTCCAGGCAGGTGGACACCGTCGATGATCATGTCTCCATGGATTTCCCGAGACGTGCCTGGAGCTGTCGGGTAGATTCTTAGTGTCTCTTTCAGCACCTTTAGTATGAGATGTAAACTCTTCACATTGAATAAACTGCTTAATCAAGATTGCATGTTATTTAGTTAAACACAATGAGCAGATGTTTAGTGGTAGACAAGCATCCAGGCTCTCTCAAGTACCTGTGAGAGGTAAACTAGCTTCCCCAGGTCATCGTAGCTTATTTCCTGTTTCATCCCGATGACATCATCCACTTCTTTGGTCACTCTGAAAATTATGGACATTATTTTAAAAACTTGCTTCACCCAATATTGCAAACTGTTGTCTGTTTTTTTTCCTTACTTATCCAGTATTTCAGGATGTCTTGCTAGTTCCATGATGCAAAACGCTAGCTGATTGGCTGTCGTTTCTTGACCTAAACACCAGGTTTCAAAGTAAACACTCTACGTTGTAAACTGTGTGTTCATATAAAGTCAAATGTAGATGTGTGGCATACATGCAAGAGAGAGAAAAAAAATAACATCAAAGAGGCAAAAGGTTGTGGGATGGACGCATGCAGATGATGTTACAGCACCCCGTAGTGGATGGGAATGAATAAAATACATTTCTTGCACCAGGAAAAAAAAAAAAAACTTACCTGCAATAAAAAATGTTACAAAATTGTCCAACATAAACTCTTCATCCTCTTCAGACATATTTTTCTCTGCAGTAATAAAAGCAACAGACATGTCAGCCATAAATCCACTCTGGCATTTGCTGTTTAGGAAAAAGACGTTTTCATCTGCTTGATCTAGAAGCAGCGAGAAACAAAATTCTTTATGAAATAGATGCTTAATGCAGAAACAAAAAATACTGTAAGAGGTGGAGGAGTTACTGAAGGTGGATGAGCTGAAGTACCTGAGATCAAAGCAATGTCAAAGGAGAGCTGTAACAGAAGGATAGTCGCAAGAGAGACAAGCAAGGTGAACAAAATGGTTGTACAGTACAATGCTGCTAGCGAGTGTACATAATGCTGAGATAGAGGAAGATAGTGACCAAAAGAAGGGAGCAGTAAAAGTCTAATAATAAGAAAAAGGATTAAAAGGAAAGCAGTGTGGATTCTATTTTTATTCACGCAATTTGTAAAACCAAATAATTCTAAATCTCATCCTTTATTGAGACTGGATCACCACCTGTAGCAGCAGTTTTAATGATCTGAGTGAGGATGTCTTTCGGGACATCGTCTCCGTTTTGCATGGCCGTCCTTCTGTCTCTTATCCACTGAGCTCCGGTAGTGCGCAGCAGGCGACAGGCTTTCCTCACCTCGTCGATGAACGGCCAGTTCTTTGGTTTGAACTGGAACGGCAGAGTTTGTTTCACCTTGATGTGAGGCGGAGGGGGTTTTGTTCGCATAAACTTCATTTAAAGCAAATCTAAAGCGTTACCTGGAATAAAGAGTCTCTGACTTGATACACTATCCCTTTCAGACAAGTCTCGATGGCTTTGGGGAAAGGCGAGTTGTTGGACAGGAGATCTAAATCAACTCCAAATGCAACCTGGAATATGTTAAAGCAACACATGTTTACAACGACAGCAGTGTGGTTATAATCAGAACGTCTTACATCGAAGGAGGGGATGTAATACAGACGGTACCTTAGCGATGACATCGAGCGTGACAGAGTTGACAAGTTGAAGCATGTTGGCCGGTGTGCTACTGTCAGCTAAATCTGAGAGTTTATCCATGAGTTTCTCCGCTCTTTCATTGAAGGTCCCCATTAGACCTCTCAAGTACCTGAAAGAGAAGATTCAGACTGAGAAACGTCCCTTAAAGCCTCTCAGACTTCATGTCACCAGACAGTGGAACGAATCCAAACTGGAGAGATGTGTTGTACAAATGAACCGGACAAGTGATTTCTGAGTACCAATTCAGAGACTAACTTACAAGGTGCTAAAAGCAGGGTCCATGATGCGTCGCTGTTTGTACCACGTCTCATGATCGATTGCAGTGACCAGACCGGTGCCTATAAACCTGGGAAGGCGACCGGTGAAAGAAAACGACAAGAATATGATTTGGAATGTAAATAACCACAGACTTCAATGTATTATAAAAGATTTTAAATGATGTGGAAGAACGAGGTCAGATCAGATGAGACCAAAATTGTTCTTTTGGTCCAAGAAGAATGAATAACAATTTAGACATCTGACGTGCAAAGCTGGTAGAGATGTAGGACTTGCAGCTGTAATTGCAACAACAGGTAGTTTGTCATAACCTCTGACCTAATGTTTGTGCTCTAGGATGTTGTATGTAAAACAATCCTCTGAGACATTAGAATAACAGTTTGTAAATTTACTATCCAAGTATTTTACTAATTACGCAACTTCCAAGGTGAATTGGTTGTACTGGATTTCATTTTGCAGTATCTAAGTAAAGTGAACTATTTACACAAGCACGCCACACTTCTAAGATTATTTGTGAGACGTTGCAAAAGCTATGCTGTTCACTTCAAAGTCAGGAATTTTGTGCTGATTTGTCAGAGATGCTGAGGTTTGTGGTTGGAACTTGTTAAAATGTATAAAAGGTCAATTGGTGTAATTTTTTTTCTAACAGTTTAAGTAAAACCAGTTTCACAACCTGATTGTTTCTTTGGTGTATATGTAATACGATTCAAAAGACAATAATGACATTGAACTACCTTTGGCCAAAGAGATTAAACATTCGCTTGTAGAGGAATCGATCCTTGGGATACTTAGAAGACATCAAGATTTCCTGAAAACAGAAAAATGTATGCATTGACTGTGTGATTTCATCTACACAAAGTCAAAAGGCAAAGTATTAAAATGTAGCATAAGAAGATCGCTTTCTCTAACGTGTTTACCTTAGTTGCCTCTGGACAGGTCACGACCAGGATAATGTAATGCAGGATATTCATTCTGTAAACAGGCCCATAAGTCTCGGCCCTGTAAATGACAAGAATAATGTAAGTTTGAACAAAAAAAAAATACACATAAAACTATGACATTTCCGTGACAAACGAGCAGTTTCTCCGGGAAATTTTAAGCTAACATATTGAGACCAGACAGAAGACAGACAAAGCGAAACGTGATACCTTTCAATTTGTTTGCTATTATCCACCAAGAAATAATCATTTAACGAAGATACACTGTAGCTTACCACTCCAAAAATTTGTTGTGCACTATTCCGTCATTTTTCATAATCCTCAGAAACGTCGGCGAATGTCCCAAGAAGAAACTTCAAGGGATAAAAATAAGGAGTTGTGGCTAGTGAACGAGTGTTATGCTAGTAAACTATGCTAATGTTCCAACGAACTCGGCTTATCTGTTCCTCGGCGGCCCTGGTATGTGGTCATATTTCATATGAATGTATTTGATATAAAAACAGTAGATGAGAAATGCAATGAAAAGACAAAAGAACAGCCATGCAAAAACTGTTGCGCCGACACTCGAAAGTACAGCAAACACTGCCATAAATGCCACTTTCAGCGACGAGCACGATTAATCTCAAATAAGGGAGTGCTAACCCGTTCACAGTGGGGCGATAAATGGGTAGTTCCTGGGTAGTTTTCAGACAACAATTACATAAAACCAGTACGCAACCTCTCGTTTTGGCGTTCATTACTGTACGTGACGTAGTATAGTGGTGTAGTAGGCTCCATAGCTCAGTGGTTAGAGCACTGGTCTTGTAAACCAGGGGTCGCGAGTTCGATCCTCGCTGGGGCCTGCATGGTGATTTCTTTTCTTTAAACAGGTGTAAAGACGGATGTAGAAAGTTTTTTTCGAGTTTTCTACTTTGTGAAAGCACTTATAATAGTCCTGCATTACCGTCATGCTGCAGGCCGCATGAATTGTTCTTGACCGTTTTCGTTGGATGGTATGCATTCTATGTTTATTTTTATTACTTTATTTATTTTAATTTTTATTGTGTGCTATGCTGGGACAAACACAAACTCCCCTTCCTTAGGGAATCAATAAAGTATTATCTTACGTTACGAGGAAGTTAGTTGGAACTACGAGGCAAAATTCTCAGACTTGTAAAGACATTTACATTAAGGTAGATGACTTAACTAAAATGTGTGCATTTTAATGTAAAAATGAAATACTGTACATGTTATTTTCGGAAATGAAGTATACAGCACCACAAAATGACAAATAGAAATATTACACACGACTACAGGCACCGTCTGTGAAATAAGTGTGCGAAAACAATGGGGCATATCGTCAGGATGGCCGAGCGGTCTAAGGCGCTGCGTTCAGGTCGCAGTCTCTCCTGGAGGCGTGGGTTCGAATCCCACTTCTGACAACTACTTTTTGCTAGTATATCCTACAAATAGTAATATGTCAGCACAGTAACTAGCAAAAACAACAACAAAAACACGATGTCGCCTTCACATAAAAGTTACACTTCAGCTCATTCTGCACATGACGCAGGGGATAATTTTACCTTTTAGGAGGTTTGATATTGCCAACCACAGCATGCAACTACGTGCTTTATGCATAATTTCCCTTTTACTTATCACTCGGCTGGTGAAGCTGACAAACCCAGTTTTAGCTCATGCAATTGCACACATCTCCAAAGATGCTGAAAAAAATACAGTAATTGTCTGAGTCAGCCCAGAAAATTACACATACTTGCAAAAGAAGAGTAGAGAAGGAAATGGACCAGGTGATGCAAATAAACATTGCAATTCCAATTTGCTATTTATTTTGCTCGTGTGAATGTATTGGTTGAACACTAGGTGGATTTTTAAATGGTAAAAACTAACTACGGAGCCATGACACGTAAGCAGGAAAGTTGTTGTCTGACCCATGAACTGATTTCTCGCTTGTGGAAGAACATTTATTAATATATGGAGCAACTTTTTTTCAGTTTCACATGCCATGTGGCCACTCAAGTGCTAAACAGTGTCAAGTATGACACACAGTGTTCGCTGATCCATGTGTTCCAGCTCAATGCATCACTTTAACACACAATCACAGGCACCCACACACAAGTCTTTAGTTTCTGATGTCATACAGAATTATAGTGATTATAAATAACTCACTAATTATAAGTGAAGTACTTCAAGGACACATTAACTGCACTTACTCACAGAGACCAGGAGGTGGTGGTGTCCAATTCTTCCTTCACTGTCCTCTTCTTGAACTGGCTGGAAGGAAAGCATACACGCAGCAGCAGACCCGATCATATTGTGTTCTCTATCAAAGCGCACCTGTGTGTTGTGATGAGGCATTCGTTCCCTCCATTTCCTTTCAAAACAAGAGGATTATTCATATTGATCTAAGACAAGATATCAAGATTCCTGCCTTGATCTTAACCACCGCTTTATTCCAATTTTGTTCAGCCCGATACAGCCTCTTCAACTTTTATGGCCGTCTCATACCTGGACATATTGTCCGCAATAACTTTTAAGCTTGTCTGCATTCTTATCTTAAAAAGATGGAGCAATCATATTTCTGGTCCAGGGTCTTGGCTCCGTGTAAGCACTGCAGGCTACGGGGGCTGTTTGATGTTGTTATGACTGGCTGGCTGCCGCCGCAGAACTGAATGCAGGCAACCCCCCCCCTCACATCTAAATGTATTGTGTTGGCCTTTCTTTTGATTATATTATCAACAGAGAGTGCTAGTTGGGAGAAAATTAAGACTCCCTCTGGACATGAGTAAACAAACAAAAGTTTGTAGAGTCTGGTTCATCCAAAGAATGCAAGTTATTCAGACTTCTCTGGGGATATTGATGTTCAGTGTCGAGTGTTAGGGTTATCATACTCAGTGTTGGTCTTCTTCTTCTTCAAAAAAAAAGAAGAAAACCTGCCACAGCTTGAGATGGGGAGTTTGGACAATAATAAAAAAAAAATAAAAAAATCCAAATGTTCTAAAAGTACAAGAAAGTCATCAGTTGTCGCTTCAGTTACAACGAATCAACAGAGGATGAGGCACATATAAACCACTCTGACAAGTTTAGACACAACCTTTCACTGGTAAGGCTTGGGGACAAATTGGTTTGGTTGAGAGTTCACCGGTAAAGATTTCTGAACAAGCTACTTTGCTAACTGTAGCTCACATATGCACATGCTCCTCAGAATCTTGCGATTGTCGAAATACTCCCCAAATTTACATGTGTGTATCAATCCCTCAATGCCTTTCATCGACATTTCGGGTGATATGCTAACCCAAAGTAGTATAGAATCAGGAAATACTGAGAAGAGTGATACACGATTTACACGTTTTTGCAAATAAAAATGCCTTCAATGCTTTGTAGAACCACCTTTCACTGCCGTTACAGCTGCAAATCGTTTGTTCTATGTCTCCAACAGCTTTTGCACATTTAGACACTAAACTTGCTGCCCATTCTTCAATAGAAAACAGCTGAACCCCAGTCAGATTGGAAGTAGTGTGTCTGCAGGGGCGGATCTAGAAAAATATTTATGGGGTGGCAAGAGGGGGGCAGGGATTTTTTCAGGGGTGGCAGAAATATTGTTTTTAACTTGCATTGTTTCAAAATGAGCTTCATGTAGCACTGAGGCTTAAATGCAATTTCTTAATGTAGTATAGTTAATTATTTTTACGTCTTTCATACTCCTGCTAATTGATATGTATTACTGGACTGGACAGCGCCTATTGGTCGCTGTGTGATTCATTGTGTCCAGAAAACCATTTTATCCCAATACAGGACAAGGAGAAATCTGTCACGAAAATATTAGTAGCGCCATCATTTGTTATTGGATATATCTATTAAATACGACTTAAAATAAAGATTAGAAAACTGATGTTTGATTTGATCAATTCTCCATGATACATAAACAGTTTAGTTTCTGTTAGTTCTGTCAAGATGCAAGAAGGGGTGAATTTCTATTTATATTGGTCAATCATTTTATTTTAAATATGCTGTAGGAGCCGTAGTTTGACGATTGTTATAAATATCACCACGCTTTGCGAACACAGGGGATTAGCTCAGTTTTTGTCGCTTGTTTTTAGGAATTGCAGCAGCTGCAGTGCGCCACAATAAAGGTACAATAAAGCTGAAAAACAGGTGAAGAACCAAATTAGACAGAACCACTTCTGATTGTTTGCCAAGCCAAACATCCAATAAAAGTTCCACCAAGCCACTACTAAGGACCTGGGGTCATGTTTCTCGACACAGGCAAAAGAAGGTTCAATGTCCAAACTTATTGATTGTTCTTGGTGATTTATTTTTCTCTTTCACCAAACAATTACAGAGTTCAAACTTTCATTTGTTCTCATGCTACCACTCTTGCTCTGGTAAAAACCATCGGCCCCAAACCCAAATGCCTGCTGGTCCTTCACCAGGCCCCTAAGCTTATAGAAAGTGGACTGACCCACATTACTTCCTGTCTAAATTTAGAAAATAAATAAGAAAAATAATAAAACAAAAAATAAATAAAATCAACAATTATTAACCTACAAATAAACTGTAAGTAATACAAAAAATAGAAATTTAAGAATAAAGTATATTCATCAGTGCTGCTGGTGCTCTGTCCTTCTCTAGCACTTCCCGCTACTTAGCTGTGGGTGTCAGGTTACATTGTGTTGCATTCAATGTTATCGGAAAAAAGAGTTTCATGCGCTTAATGTCCGATTTGCCATAACTATTTATTGAATTCACTGTCGCTAGCTGGGGTGGCAACAGGGGTGGCAAGGCTCTCGTTTGGGGTGGCAACTGCCACCCCGTGCCACCCCAGTAGATC
>NW_015113470.1:181505-182299 GCF_001443285.1 Poecilia latipinna | reverse complement strand
GTGTTGCATTCAATGTTATCGGAAAAAAGAGTTTCATGCGCATAATGTCCGATTTGCCATAGCTATTTATTGAATTCATTGTCGCTAGCTGGAGTGGCAACAGGGGCAACTGCCACCCCATGCCACACGTTCTTGTGGCATGAATTTAGCTCTAGACTTTGACTTGACCATTCTAACACGTTAGCGTAGTTTGAATTTGACCGTTCCATGCAGCTCTGGCTGGATGATTGTTGTCTGGCTAGAAGGAGGGAAAAGCTCTAACAAGCCTCTAATAGGTTTTCTTCCAGGATTGCTCTGTAATGAACTCCAACCAGCCAACACCTCTGGATAGAACAACAAACATTTTCAAAGCGCGGGGTATTATTTCGTAACCTAGCGCGGTTTCAAAAGTCTCCACAACTTTCTCCCTGGCCTGTCTGCCATGTTTCTTGGTCTTCTTGATGTTGTTTGTTCACTAATTCTCTCTTTGTGGCCCTCAATGAAACAGTCGGATTTAAACCAAGAGGAAATTGAATGATGTGGCTAACTAAATCTCCAATGGTTTCACTGGATTTAGTGGTAGAATGCAGGAGACTTGGTTCTTTTGATTTCTACTCTTTTGGTCTGTTACATAAAGTCCCAATGAAATATATTTACGTTTGTGGTTATTATGATGTGACAAAAGGGAAAACAGCTCAAAGAGGATAGGTCGGTTCGTAGGGTACTGGATCCACCGTATGTGTCTGGATTAGGGACCACCGCCTCCACAGAATGGCTAAGATCCACTAATGTTTCGGACCCTCTCAAAAAAAAAA
>NW_015113470.1:168846-178172 GCF_001443285.1 Poecilia latipinna | reverse complement strand
GGGCCCCCCAAAAAAAAAAAAAAAAAAAAATGCCCATAACTGCCTATTTTAATAGTTCAAACATCAAATATGTCTCAATTAATCCTCACAGCTGAAACCGTCTCGCAAAAGCTAGCATCCACGGTCGGTCTTTTTTATCACCTATTTGGGGATACAGCCAATCAGCGCGAAGGAAAACGAAGGGTGCTCCTCGATTGGCTGCTTTACAAATGCCAGCCAATAGTGAGCCAAGTTGCATAGTATTTCATGGGCTAAACATATCAGCATCCCAAACTGAGTTTTCTTTCCAATATTTTCGATATTCTCTAAGAAAAAAATCTTCAAATACTGAACCGAGACTAGACCAGGGTCCACTGTACATTGATTTTCAAAATTTCTAAGTTTTGTAAAGTGTAAAATAATCACATTAAGGTTGACAGAACATCCTGTCTGCTTACCTCCTTTATATGATCCAAAATGAAAAAGCCTACCACAAAAAGTCAGGAAATGTGTGCTTCATTGATAATTTATATTTTGCTAATTAAACGATAGTGCTTTTATGCCATAAATTATTCTTTGCTGTTTCCCTCATTTACCCCCATAAGGTGACACACACGTGTAAGGAAAAAGCATTTGAGGAGCCGAGTGGAGTATGTGGATGGTGTTCATGAGAAGTTTTCCAGATTTGCCTCCAAAACAGTTTTGGTGGAGGCAGTGTTATGGTATGGGGTGGCATCACCGTCATTGGAAGAACAAGGCTTGAAATTATTGGAGGCAAGAGTTCAACAGAGTTGAGTTTAGCAATTCCGGCACCTCCAGTCCCAAATTCTGGAGGAAGTCTCCATCAAACCCTACTCTGTGGGGGGTGAGTGTCGTCATTTTGGACCACATATCTTTGCTCAACCTATAAGTGCAGTTTACATACAACTGGGGATATTTAAGAAGAAATAAACGAATGATACGAATCTCCTTACTTGACTATTTCTGAATGTAAGATGCATTTTAAAATCTTCCTACAATGATTTTACTATCATTGGACATTTGTCAAGTATGTCAAAAAAGAAAGAAAGAAAAAAAAGAACCTCCTTAAAAGCTACAGCTATTGCGAAGCTTCTTTCTTTCTGGCGGTCTCCTGAACAGAAGCTGCATTTTTAAGATTAGTGCTGCTGATCATTCCAGAACAAGGAGCTCCTCTGTGTCAAGTGGGTTAAGGAATGGGATAATTCAAGCTGGAGATAATCCATTAAAATCCTAAAGCCCTTTGGCATTCCCATGTAGATGGAGCTGCTAAAACGCACATATGAATTTGTAGACATTCATGTGGTGTGTGTGTGGGTGTGCGTGCGTGCGTGTGTGCTTTCCATGATTTCAAAAAAAAAAAAAAAAATCCTCTGCAGGTCAATGTTTGTGCGGCGTCATGCGAGCGCTCGCCGTTCCGTTGGGGGTTGGGGTAGCTGCAGTGTGCAACAGGAGCAGGGAGGCACGACGAGGGCCACGCTGTGAGCAGGGTCAGGCAGCCGTAGTGCACCCAGAGGAAATATCGCGTTCCTGCCAGCCTACAAAAGTAAACATATCTGTAACCACCATTGGCTGGCACCGGGCTGTAGCCACCAGCGCTCAGCTAAAGAGGTGAATCATTTAACTGTCTGAAATGAGCAGCAGAGCCCCACATTAGAAATTTTGACTCATCGTTCAGCCTTTTTTTTTTTTTTTTTTTTTTTTTTGTCATTTCTTATTTAGTTAAACTCATTCCAACTGAACAGTTTTAAACTTCTGTGTAATCATAGCGTTCTCCGGCAAGTGATGCTCATGCCCTCTTCACAAGCTGCAGGAAAATAAAAAAATAAAACCTCGCCTCGCTTTTTTAAAAACGCATCTGTCCGTAAAAAAAATAAAAATAAAAAAAATCTCTCCCGCTTCATTCAGTGTGTCAGATAACATCTCTTAGCCACGGTGTTTCCAAACCACCCCCTTCTTCTTTCATGTCCCTCGTTCGCCTCCCTATTTTCTCCCTCTCCTCGCTTTTTCCCTGCTCTGACTTTCTCCTCCGTCTAAACATCTGTGGTTATTTATCTGTTATTCTGTGGCAGCAATGTGGTCAGCATCTGTCTGGCTCTCCTTCACTCACTACCCATTTGTAGTCAACGTCAGAACCACATGGGGGGACGGAGTTATGCTTGTTGTTGTTCATTTCAAAGCAAAAACTGCAGTGGGGACAGGTACTACTCATAGTCTTTGTTGGTTGTGACTTGTTTTTATAGTCACTGTGTGTACCTCTAATCACGGGTCAAAGGGAACAATAAGAGAAGTACGGATGTCATGACCAACCGAAAGCAGAGCATTTGAGAGTACCGTTTGCATTGCCTAAGCCTATGGATTTGCATTACTCTGACCTTTCATCTTCTAATCTCAAGGTTATTTAATCCTCTAGAAAGACTATAGCCTCAGACAATGTTGTGGCCGGCATAGATCAGCCTAGAAACCACATGGATGCTGGCTGCAAGTTAAGGCATAAAGGGGCTTAAGAGCTTTTACAAAGAACAGCTGAATTTTGGCCGACATGTTCAATTGAGCGTTCCAGCATCGGCCATGATTCCTCTCATCACATTTGAAAATTTGTCGTTTTCATAAACCACCAGAAGATGAGTGAATGCAAGGCTGTGGGTGGTTGTTTTGAGTAGAGAATGAGCATGACAGATGACTCGAACACATCAAATAAACCTGCAGGGGAAATACCCGTAGCTCGGATGAAATTAGCGATTGCATTCTAAGTCTGTGAGTTTGCAGAGGGATGCAACATGTAGCCGGCTCCTGTTATTTCCAGGATCTGTTGCATGTGGAAAACGTAGCTTTGACAGGAAAAGATTACAGGCTCATTCTGATTACTCCTCATCAGAGTGGGCATTAACTCACAAAACCACTAACTGTTTTTTTTTTGTTTGTTTTTTGTTTTACAGATTGCAGAGCTTTCCGGTTTCCATCAGTTCTGTGCAGCGGATAGACCGAGCAACATGAAACATGGACCTTTCTTTGGCTTCCTACATTGTGGTTTCTCATTAAATCACACTCAATGGAACAAACAATTTTAAAATGAGCATACACTTATTTTCTTATCAGGATTAAACTGTGACTAATCTGTTGGTGTTTTTTTAGACAAAAAAAATTGTTGGTCTGGCAACTCAAAACTCAAAAAATCCAGTGTTTTACTGATCAGTGAATGCATTACATGTGCCAGATCACGCAGAATGCAACACAGAGTTGCTACTGTGGGAAGATATTTGGCATTACTGGCCACGGCTGGTGGCCAACAGGTTGAAAACTTAAAAGTCACGTCACAACAATCTTCAGTGTCGAAGCTGTTAAATCCAAAGTTTACAATTTTCAGTATTACAGGGGTGACTAAATCAGAATCAATGGATTTCCAGCTTGATAAGGTCTGACTGCTAACTGCCAAGGCAGAAACTCAAAAATATAATTATTTTTCTGATCAGTGAATGAACCGTATGTGCCAGGTTGTGCTAACCACAACACTCTTTTTGCAATGGGAAGAAGATGCAAAGCTGGTGATTTTCAGTGTCACTCAGGTGTTTAAGTCAGAAGCACGACAAAAGTTGTAAGAAGCTACTGAAAATATTATTTTCTATTCGGCCCGTTGGCTTTTTTGTCAGGCTACTACGATGGAAAATAGATTTTGGTGGGTACTGGTCATTTTGCTTTTGTGGTTTTGGCTGGTTTCACACACAACTTTTTCAACTTACAAAAGTTTATGTCTGCCGCGGGACATCAATTCTGACTTGAGGACGTTTTGTTGAACTAGCAAAGGAGGAGAATTAATCTGGAGCAGGATTCAGGAGGAGCTGACCGTTTTATTCTTTTGAGCTTTAAATGTCTGGGGTTATTTTTTTTTATTGAACATTCAAAAGCTGATTTCAAGTCTAGCTCTGCATTATCTGGGCAAAACACTCAACGACTACTGTTCACATTTAGCTAATGAAGCTAATTGCTAACATAAGACACTGAAACAGTTTTAAACATAAATCTCTGTCTTTGTTTTACAACAGTAACACTATGTTTTATGGTGGCTTCTGTCTCACATGTGTTAGGAAATTGTCTTGGAAAATTCGACTCAGCAAACTAAAGGTGATTTGAAACCACCTTTGTCTAAGGTGTGGTAAAAGAAAACACATTAAGATGTCAGATGATGAATGCAAACTCTTTATATATATATTTATATATATATATATATATATTTATATATTTCTTCAGTATAATTGCAACAACATATTCATAGAGCAGTCCAACATAAAAACTGAAACACAGACACACTGTTTGCTGTTTAAAGTGATATGAGGCAAAAATGCTTCCCTTGTAACCGGGTGCCTTCATTTGTTCAATTCAATTAGTGCACCATGCTGAGTGTAGAGGCAGTTTGAAGCTTCAGCAAACGTAAAAACAAAACAGAACAGACAAATAAATACTGTACAACACCATAATACGTAATACTAGACCCAGAAATCACAAAAAGATCATGCTTTTTTCCTTTTATATATCAACACTTCTTACATGTTATGAAACTTCATGAAATAACGCAGCATTTCGGTTGAGCTTACCTTCACGATAACAAAATTGTTAATGAATGGCAAAAAAAACAAAACAAAACAAAGTAAAATAAAATAAAGTGCCTTGGCTATTTCAAAGTACAAATGCCTGTTTGCGTGTGGAGGCAGAATTCCTGAAAAGAGGTTTGTTGCGAATATCTGTCGAATAAGATTGGATAGAAAAGACAAGTCCAGCGGTCACGTTTTATGTGTGTCCATCACAAAGCTGAAACATGTTTGGCCACAGGTAAAAACTTTTTTTTTTTTTTTTAATATCATGCACCATACATAATGGCTAAAGCCTGAAATATTTGGTCGTACCAACTTATTCCTGTCGCCGATGCCAATATCCTGTGTCAGCTGACTTCATGACTTTATTTAGGAAGGAATGTCTTTTCTATCCAATCCGGTTCAATCGAGCAGCTTGAAAGAATTAACCAAACGTAAAGGATCCAAATGCCTTCTGAAAAAGCATCATCAGTTCATCGCTTTCTATCTGGATTACACATCGACTGATTCTTGCCCCGACATGCTTCTGTACAAGATCCAGAAAGTGTCCTGTTGATGAGGTAAATGAACCGATTTCGTTTGGCATGATCAGTTAGTCCCCCCCCCCTGAGAACATTGTAGAGACACACCTACATGCACAATCTAACCATTGCCCAACTTGCTCCTCGTCTACATCTGCACGGTAGAGATGTTGAGGCTGGATTTACACTGGCACCAACAGTCTGATTTGTATCTCTTTGGCACCCGGATTATGTATTTTTTTTGTGGGGCTGAAATCGAGTCAGCCCCACAAAACGTTTGAAATGGAATGGTATTTTTCTGGATCTTTTCTGTCTAAAGGCTACTCTCGTAATACTCTCTAACAAGTCTTACAAGGACAATTGACTGTGAAAAGTCGCTTTGCCTATTGAATCACTCATTCAGATCCATATTCCTTTATAGTTTGCAGTTGTGATGGAGGAAAGAAAAAAAAAAGCACCGAATGCATGTGTTGTCTTTTGGATCTGCGTGTCCATTTGTTAAAGTCCTCGTAAAGCCTGAGGGTTTTTACGTTGTAGCAGCATTGAGATGTTGATAAGCTAACTATGCCTTTGTTTGTATCTTGAAAAGGACCACTTTATTAACATAACATTTAAACTTTTATGAAGCAATATAGGATTTAGGCCATATGTTATCATCCAATATTAGACAATAACTACAGGACACAAGAAAACAAGCCTCAGAGGGAATGAACTTTAGAAAGAAATAAATTGATACAACACCAAATGTGTGAGAAGATGACAACCAACCACTCCCCCCCCTCATCCTTTCATGTAAATCAGTTGGCCGAGCCTGGATGTAGGACAATGATGCTGTGGGCACAAACCTCATCAAAGCTCACAATCACAAATGAAAATGTTCTTTGAGGGTTTTGCATGATTAATAGCTCATATGTGGCTTTAAGGTAATATTTATTATTTAGCAGAGGCTGTTTCATCATAAATTAGGACTGTAGTTGTTTTGGCTGTCGTAACTCAGTACTCTCTAGCCTCTTCAAGTTCATTCATAAACACGTCTTCATGGGGGTTTTCTGGGCAACTCAGTCCGTTGTTCGGCGGCCGCACCACATGGAAGCGACTCCAGTCTCCTTTGCACAGGATCCAAGGCAGGACGTCCACCTTGAAGTGCAGCTCCTGTGAGAACTCGGTGCTGATTAGGTTCGGCGTGCCCGCGCCCTTCCCCCGCGTGATCAGGCGCCCGCGGTCGCTGTAGCAACAGTGCTGCGCCGCCAGAGTGGACGAGTCGCTGGAAAGCGCTGAGCGAATGCAGCTGCGCGCCGAGGGCTTGTAGATGTCCAGCCGCTCCTTTGGGCCGCTGGCGTCGCGCCAGCGGAAAGGCCGCCCTCGGGTCTCGTCGTAGAGGCTCACCACGGTGTACGCCACTTCGGACGGGTACGAGCAGGGGCAGCTGGGCAGCTCGGACAAGACCTGATGTAGATACCTCTGGAGAAAGTCACTCTTGCAATTCAGCCACTTCTCACAGCTGTCCACATCTGTTGGAAAAGAGGAAAGAGGAAGCAAAGCTGTGTCTTTAGTAGTTTACAGGAGCTCTGCTGATAGGATGAACAGGTGCCAGAATGGAGCCAAGCTGAAATCTTATGGGAGGCTTTCCTGAATGTTTATATTACAGTTCAGAACAACAACAATCTGCTTTCTCCAGGGAAAATACATCAGCTACGTAGCATTGTGACTCACTGCTTAACAATCCCAATGCTTTTTCACAAACTTCTGAGTAATGTTATTGGGGTTTTTGGTAGTAGACCAACATGAAGTACTGGATAATTGTGAAGCAAAAGTTAAGTGATAAGTGACCTTCTAACTCTACAGCTTCAAGTCTTTTAGGATAAGTCTCTACCAGTTTTTCTTGGCTGTCTCTCTTTGCAAAATAACCTAAAGATTATTTTGATTTCTGATTTCTGTGCATTTTCCCACTTTTCTGTCAGATTATATGGACAGAATCTATGATAGGATTTCTGGAATTTAAGACTTGTTAAAACCTTTTTAAGACAATAATGAATGAAATTCAAGAACTGTAAGAAAATCACCTACGGTCTTAACCCCCACAACGCCGTGCTTTTTTACACATAAAGCACCTAGCTTGGTATGGAGTTGGCAATAGAAGTGAGTCAATGGCAAAGACGAATGTCATCGAGCTGACTGGCAATAAATTTATACTTACCAGTGACAGAAAATCGTAGCTAGCTAGCTGTGGTATATTGTTTACAGGTAGCCTCGAACGCAAACCCTCAAAGTCACAAATGACAGAAATATTCTGTGTGAAAACATTTTTAAAAACAGACAGACTACACAATGTTAAATAGTTCTGCTGCAACAAAAATGTAAGAGCTTTGATTAACATATTTGAGGCCACTTGATTTTTTTTTAATGAATTAAAGACATTTTAAGACCTTAATTTTAGATACACAAATTTCAGACTTTTTAAGAATACCCGGACTCGGCCTTTGAGCATCAATTTTCAAGTTCTATCACAGAATCTCCAATGGATTTCACCATTCTAACCAAACAGTGTGACTTGATCTGACCCATTGTAGCTTTGGCTGCATGTTAGAGGTGTGTGATAGAGCATTTTTTGGCAGCGACCCGTACCAGCTAAATACCAGTATTGCTGATATCAATACATACATATATAATCCAACTTCTGATTGTAGTAGTTTCTCCTTTGAATCAACTTGTTCAAACATTATTTTGACAAAGTTTATAGGTAGCTACAAAATACTTTAATGCCAAATTAGCATGATTTCTGTGCATTTTTCCTAAATACAGTGCAACACATTTTAATTAGAGAGCAAATCAAAATGAAATCTTGACTTGTCATTATGATCAGTTTTTTTGGATTGATCCGCCCAACTCTACTGTGTGTTTTGAGTTGCTGCCCTACTCGAAAGTAAACCTCCACTCTAGCCTTATATATTTTCCAGTCTCTAACAGATTTTCTTCCAGGTTTTCCTAGAAAGAGCCCACCTGTTCCAAACGGTTCGGTGCCGTTCTCCATCTCAAAAGGGAATGGTTCCACCACAGCGTTGACGTCACCTACGAGGACAAAAAGAAACGGGTGAAATTAGATTAGAAATCAGACTAAAGAAAATTCTTTAAAACGAAGCTAGACGTAAAACGCTACCAGGGCAAGGCTCCAGGTCGCACTTTGAAGCTTCAGTCAGTGTGCAGGAGTAGCCACAGGATTTAGTCCTCTTTCTTTCACCGTGTCCACATGTCACTGAGCATGGAGACCAAGGAGTCCATTCATCTGTCTCCTTCTCTGTGGGAGAGAAAACAAATCCAAAATCACCACGCACTCCAAACCCAGCATAAGCGCTTGTGATTTACTTCGTGGAGATCAAAGCCAGCTATACACTCTGTGATTAGATCAGTGTAAAAACAGAGGAAAAAAAAACAAAAAAAAAACAAAACAAAACAGAAGTTTTGTTTTGACAGGAATCTGTGTACTCGAACGCTCTAATCCAGAACAAGCTTTCAAAGTTTCCTAAACGTCTTAGGCTATACACATGACAATTTTCTCCTGGTTTAACCTTTCCCATGCAATCCGTTGCTCTTTTTAAGCAGGCTTGAGTGAAATTAGAGGGAGAGAGGTTGTGCTGTGGCTGTCCGCCTCCGCACCATATTTCCTTGTGGTGTTAATAACACTGAAAACAAGTCATTCTTGATTAAAGGCGAGGTGGGTGCAGAAATACCAGCCTGGGTGTAGCAGGCACCCAATTTGACTTTGTGGGCAACGCCAGCTCGCCATGTGGCCATAGGGGCATGAGGTCTCAGGGAGGTTGTAATTACAGAACGAGCTAAGGTTGGCACCCTTAATTTATGTCCGCAAAGTCGTTAGATGTGACCATTTAAGCTGCATTGTTGCCTTTTACTGATTCTCTCCTGTATACGCAACATCGAAAGAGATTAAAATATGCATAATGGCTTAATTCACTCGCGAAGAGACGGTACGTTCACTGCAAAAGTTTCTTCAACCATAAAATATTTGGATCAATCTGGGGACAGCTTCGAACAACCCTCCAAACTGCCTAAATACCAATCCGATTGGGGCTCTGCATTTGGGATTCACTTCCTTTTCCAACTCTAACAGCGCACACCTCGTGATTCTTTGTCTCTCTCTCTCTTTTTTTTTTTTTTTTTTTTTTTTTTTTTTTTCCCTGGGTAGGTTTTTTTTGAAAGCTGG
>NW_015113470.1:133125-165698 GCF_001443285.1 Poecilia latipinna | reverse complement strand
TTTTTTTTTTTTTTTTTTACTATTTTTATCCCTGAGTACGTTGTCTGTGAAAGCTGAGACACAAAACAAGTTATGCGGTGCCCTTACAGCCTCCCAAATTCTTGAACTCGCCTAAAAGGCTGCGCCGCGCAGGATAGTGAGGGCGTAAAACGGGGTGGGGGGAGGTTAGGCAGAAGTGAAGGGAGGGGGCCTAAAGGGTCCCGGGGAGGGATGAAAGAGCCGGCCAAATGGTCTCTGCCATTCTCTGTTCCCAATCTGCCCTCTAATTGTCCACAAGCAGAGGGATGTTTTGTCCCAGAGAACAGTGACGGCCTCACGCTGTTATTAGCGAGCCCATCGGAAGGCATCTTCAAACGGCGGGCCTCTGAGACCGGCACGACAGTGTCGACTTCAAAGTGGCCGCGGCCCACAAATGTCCTCACGGTCGAGTGCTCGTGCTTCCTAGTATGCTGGCATCGTTCGGCTCGATCTGACAGCGGAAAGCCCTAAATAAGTGATTCTTGTCCGTTCATTCTGATCTTATCACTCCACCATGCTTGTTTTGCTTTAAGCTGTGTACTTGATTTTTTTATTTTTTTTTGTGGCATTGTTAGTAGATGTGAATCTTACCATAATAGCTTTCCATGGGATCCCAACCCTCATTCCAGCGAGTGTCCCAGTCTCCCCCCACTCCGCTGGGAAGGGGCTCTTCGCTTCCATAATCTAGAGCGTAATCGTCTTCCCCCTCTTCCTCGCCAGTGTCTTCTGCGCCCGACCGGCTGTTGCTTTCCTCGCTGGAATCGGTGTAGCTCCAGAAGAGGGGCCAGAAGAGCTTCTTGCCTCCGATCCAATCCACTGTGGATGATGGGGAGGAGGAGGAGGAAGGCAGCCAGTCTTTTTCGTTGGCCAGGTCCATCTCTACTTCCATCTGAGGGTCGTCAACAACTTCTATGGTTACCTGAGTGGAACGATTGGAGAGGCTGTGTTAACGACATGCTTCCAAACCAAGACAGGAAAAGCTTTGGTGAAACTGATTTCGGGCCAATTTCCAGACTGTTTTTTCAAAGATTTCACCCGTCGATACTGCCACAACTTGAGACGATTTAGTTTTGGTAATTAGTACAGATGACTCAGCATGGGTCACTAGTAGTCTCCGTCTGTATTCCCTAAAGGGGTCGGATCTTTAAGTTCACTCTAGAAAGCTGCCAGACTTTCAAAATCCAATGTGTTTCATGTCTCACAGGTGTTTCAAGTTCAAAATGATACAATAAAAACATTGTTGTAGTTCATTCTTTTATCTGATACGTCTCTTTCTCTCATTTAACAGCAAATTTACATCAACATGTCTTGGATTATACAGTTTGAACTGCATTTTAAACATAATGAAAATCAGTAACAACTTCAACACTGAAGAGGGTTGTTTTCAGTGTCACATGTATGGTAAGCTCACTAATAAGAAAAAAGATCTGATTCTGGAGTGTCTGGCTGGATTTTCATCGGCCAATGAACATGAACATTTTCCAATTCTAGGCAACAGCTGATTTCTCTACGCATCTCTAAAATGTTTAATTATTCCTTGAAGTCTGATTTTGAATTTATGAACATTTACAAACTTTCAGTAAAGTATTTATGCACGTTTAAAGCATCACATAACTGGCAAGCTGTCGTCCGAAACCCACTCCTATCAAATCATTAGGTGACTAATCTTATGACTGAATCTTTCCATAGATTTAAAGTCAATCAGTGGGCATGAGCATTCAGTAGATCAAACAACTCTCTTTGGGAAGTAGTGAAGCTTCATTCTGGATAAACACCTCTTATTACCCAAAGATGACTCATCCTCGATGCAACTGCATTTCCCAAAGCCAAATTCAGCACATTCATCAGACCTGAACTGTGTTTGTTTGAATATAAACTGTACAACCTGCTGTTTTACGTGTTTATATGGTAACTCACAAAAGATTTAATCATCACTGAAAAGGAGGAGCGAGTACGACTTGAACAGGAGGAAAAGCTGCAGGAGGAAAAGTTATATTAGCTGTAGCTGATCGGCATATTTTACATCATAACGACCCCTAGCTACCCAGAGTTGGACAGAATAAGTTTATTGGAAAATGTTAAGCTTTTTGTTTATCCTAAATTGTGAGGATGAATGTATACATGCTTATAGAGATATCTGCCTTCAAAGTTTAACAGAAGGATGAAGCAAAAAGACAATAGGAGACTTTAAAGAAAAAGTACACTAACATATAACTTTTCTCTGTAACACAAATTTTTTTTTCTTTTAATTTAAAACTTTTTAGGAATTTATAGAGCTGTCAGCATTAATGCGTTAACATGCAATTAATTTAAACTTTAGTTTAAAGATGCTACTATTAACAATGTCATGTGAAGAGATTGGCGAGGAGTCAGGCTAGTTTGCTCAGCGGCAAATTTCACTTTAAAAAACACGGCGGTTACAGCGGGCGCCGCAAAGCTATAGACATCGATGCGGACATCTCGACTTTGAATCCTGTCCACAGTTCCTTTTCCAAATGTCTTGCCCTCTTTCCTCTGTCCAACTAGTGGCAAAAAAAAAAAAATTAAACATGACGATGGACATTTGGATAAAACCCTGGTTGGATGCAGTTTTTTTGCGACAGCGAATTATCCTTCCGTCAAATTATCCTTCCATCGGAGCGCAATCAGTTAACATTTCTAAACTAAGTTTGAAGCAAATTACTTTTTAAAACAAATCTCCCTGAAAATGAAAACCTGAACAACTGAAAATCTTCAGACGTTTGGTTTGAGGCAATGAAAAATTTAAAAACGTAGATTTTTACATTTCAAGCTCATAAAATTGGTGATTAGTCGCGATTAATCAAAATGTCCGAATGTGAATAATCTGATTCAGTTTTTCTATCGATTGACAGCATTAATAATTTATCCTACAGACAGACAAGCTGCTTCAGCAAAGTACTAATTTAACATTTCAAAGTGTGTGTGCCCTCTTCACACGTGCCTGTATGTTGGGGTTCTGAGAGTTAATGTCGGCGTTGGCGAGGTCCGGAAAGTTGTTTAGGTCGAAGATAAAAGGCTTGGTCTCCTCCTCGGGCTCGGGCTGTGGAAGAACACCAACAGA
Organism: Poecilia latipinna; assembly: GCF_001443285.1. NCBI lineage: Eukaryota > Metazoa > Chordata > Actinopteri > Cyprinodontiformes > Poeciliidae > Poecilia > Poecilia latipinna. The sequence goes on along the minus strand of NW_015113470.1, from coordinate 162,598 downwards.
GCGGTGCTGGGGGTGAGACCACCTCCTCTGGTGGCTGTGTGGCTCAGGCAGAATGCTCTGGACCTGGTTCTGCTGCTCCTCAGAGACGTGCTGGATCCCACCAGTGTGAACTGGATGGCCATGAATCTGATGGAAAACAAAATATACGTATAGTTGAACTGTCTGACACAGGCACAAAACATTTCATTAAGGAGAAAAAACAAACAACCATACAAGTGAAAATGATCAAGAACCTTGTTTATTTTTCATGCGATTAATTGATTCAGTGCTTATTGCGACAGGGAATGTGCATCGCTGGTGGAGAATTGGTTCTGCAAACTACTGCAGAACCAATTCAGCACACTGGCTGGTCCTTGGGGAACATAGCCAGTGTGGTACTTCTTTGTAAGAACAACTACTATTCTTCATTGTGTTGCAATGTCAGCAGTTTGTAAAAGACTTGAGGCATCCAAATTACTAGCCAAGTGATCAACCAGCATTCGTTCCTTTTTTTTCCCCTTTTTTTCCCACAACAGTCATGGCATCCAGGCTGTGGACAAAGGGGGTCCTGTGCCGGCGAGATCCTCTTTTAGCTTTAATTAGAGGGCCTGGGAGGCGTGGGACTCCTGGGCTGATGCGAGGATGTCTGAACCTGCTGCTGTTTTTATTCCCCCCACTGTTTGTGACCTTGAAGGGTCTCACAGTCACAGAAAAGGAATTGACAGAAAGAATGACAGCAAACGGTGAAAACGTGCACCCGCACCTCGTTTCTGTTGGTCTGATTCTCGTCTTTTATGTGTCTTATGCTGCGCTGGTCCTTGTTTACGACTGGAGATGAGCCAGCTTGCGGTCATGCCCAGTAAAACAGGGGCAGCTGAAAGGCCGAAGAGGAGGAGAACTGTCTGAACTCATGAACAGTGAGTTGATGATTTGTAGTTACAGCCTCCAGAAGACGATGTACTTTCAATGCCTGTGATTGTCCCATAATGATCTCGTGCCACTGTTCAAGAGTGCAAGACACATGAGGCGTGCAAAGAAGATAACTGAGCCCAGACATGATAAACGATGAACTCAGCCTTGTTCCTCAAATAGACTTAAAAATGGTGACAAACAGGTTAGATATTAGGGATCATTTTTCCTCTCAACCCCAGACTGAATCCATTATTGGGGAATATTGCAAACAAGCACAATTCATAGTCCAATAAGTTAAAAGTGAACAACTCAACGGTTAGCAAAAGTAGACTAATTAAACTAATACAAATGACAGATGATGCACAAAAATATAAATCCTTTAGCAATACATTATGGCATGTTTTAGGATGAAGATTCACTTCAATATTTTGCAAAAAATATTGAACGTTGCAACTAGTTATGTGTGTTTCTAGTTAAAACTCATGGGAAAAGAAGCATTTGAATGTGCTGTGATATGAAGTTGCTTGATATTACGTGTAGGTTTTTGGTATTTAGTTGTATTCTGAAGTTTTTGACCAAATTGTAAAATATTATATCCCCGCCACAAATGGAAATTAGCTAAAAGACATGGAAAGGACGTCACTGCTTTAAACATGAAACATATGGTCAATAAAATAGATCTATAAATATCTAAATATGGGTGAAAAGTTGTTTGAGTTGATCAAACAGGCTGAGTTGAGATTTGAATAGTTTTGTCAGAGATTCGTGACATAAAATGGACAATTTTTGTTTGCATGTCCTGATTGGGAACCTGCAAGTCAGAAACAAGCAAACGAACACAACAACAAAAAACAGATATTTTTCTACTCAGTATTTAAGCTAAATTAGATCACACTAACCACATTCTTCATAAAGGAAGTTGTTACAGAGGGAGGTATCCTAAAAGTTATCCATTTTCGGTTAAATGTAGGACGTAGATGTTCAAAATAAGGTAAAAAGAGGCCCGAAAGTCACTTCTTAAAGGATATGCAGAGGCGATTTGTGTGTTTATTTAGGTTGGTCTGGCAGTTGGTTGTGTTGTACCTGACTTTTTCAGGTACAAAGAGGAGCTGTCTTAAACAGAGCATCAATTCATACCCTCCTTATAGACGTTTCGTTGAATCGGCAGAGCAGCAAATTGACCCTGAGCTGGTTTCTGAACAGAGCAGAGCCAAGCTGTGTCTTTTGGAAATTTCAGATTTAAGGGTCTATGTTCTCTGGATAATGCACACAGAGATTCTTGTTCACAGCTAATATTGCTAATGATGCTAATAGCTAACATAAGATGCTAAAGGCAGTTGGCAATGTCCACCCTTATCAGTATTGTTTTAAATGAATAAAATCCAGCTTTTAGCTCACTACTCTCTCAGACATATTATAAGAAAGCTGATAATAATAGTTTGAAATTGGCTGAAATCATTACAAATATCAGTTATAAATTTTTGATCAGTACAGCTTTACTTTTGAGTATATTCATTTTATTTCTGGGCTGAACAAAGACAACAAGTTTAAAGAAGATGCCAATCCAATGTTCAGGACTTATTCAAATACCTACAAAGAATCGTTGTCCAACACTGTAATATTATCCAACAATGATATATCTGTTATATCGGATAAGACGGTTCTCACCTAAGACTCGCATATATCTAACACAACCATGAAAACACAAAAAGCTTGAAGTCCAGAGCCATGAAAGAGGCCACATACTTTCACACCCTCCTCATCTCGTCTTGTTTCACATCTGGATCTTGTATTCCTTCGCCCTGTATATCACTCTCCTCCTCCTTTCTTCCTCCCCCTTGTTCTCTCTGATCCTGCTCTCCTCCTTTCCTCCTTACTTGGTAGTGGGGCTCCCCTGATCAAAGGCCCTGTGGGTGATGGCATGCGGCGTGTTTAACAGGGAGACTGCACAAAATGCATAGGGGTACACCAGTCCTGACCTGGAGGCTGCAGTCTCTCTTGAAGATAAGCAGAGAGCGCCGTTTGAAAGCGATTTAAAAGATTACGCCCAATTAGGGCTACTGCCGTTGCTACTGCTGATGATGACACACATTTGGGTTACGGAAGAGGAGGTTGGAAGGCTGGGTGAAGCCAACGTGGGGAGTGGGGACTGAAGTAAAGGACTAGGGATGAGATCTGGTAGGATTGGCGGGGAGTCTGGGAAGGCACGCAGAGTGGCAGGCCTGATTTATGCGCGCGCAGAAATCAAAGGCCCCTGCACTTGGCTGTTTCCAAACCATTACAGAAGAACAATAAACTATGGATACTCTTTGATCGGCATCTTTTTCAAATAGAAACAGGACAGCGAATGCATGCTCAGAGGAGCTTTGGAAAGGGGGGGTGGAGGGGCAAAGGAGGGCAGAGAGTGAACAGAGCAAACAGGTCCTGATATTTGGGGAAAACAGGCCACTCCGACACAACCCTCCTCTTTCTCCACTTTGAAGAGAGATGGGGGCAAAACCCAAAAACAGGAAATTCCACATTAACACACAAAAAAAGAGCCAACGTAAACAGCCAGACGAATGACACTTGACCTGAGCCCCAGTAAGGGAGATGCTGAAGGCCTGCCTTATTCTGGTTACATAAGCATCTAGTTAGTCTACCGATCTTACCCTCCACATTCTCCTTCCCCTCTGTCTTAGCCTTCTACACCCCGCAGGTCACAAGCACAGGTAGGGAGTCATCTTCCACAAACTTCTGGGGATATAAATGAACCGTCAAACACTCTGCAGAGATTTTCTTTCCTCCTCTTTCTTACTCTAATGACTCCCTTCTTTTCCTTCCTTCTGTTTTCTCTCTGCCCCTTTATGCTTTTACATCAATCAGACAGATGATGAGAGAGAAAGTCCCAACAGGGCATCAATGGGAGGCCACACAAGATGGAGAGTTCAAAGACAACAACAGAACCCTGACACACGCACGCACACACGCACACACACACACACACACACACACACACACACACACACACGCATGCACGCACACACACATCCACCAACAGACTTTGATTTCCAAATATGTCTGCGCATAACACAAACATTCCCCTTAGATAGACACGCCACACACTGCGCGGCGTGCCGAGCTACGCACAGAGTTTGGATTTATGATGGCAGGGTGTGTGCCCGGTCATGACAAACGTTACTATACATGGAAAGAGAGTTGGAGGAAAAACAGAGCAATGTGATCCGCGTAGAAAGGTGGAAATCAGCTAATTATTTTTGCAAAACTAAATCATGATAGATTAATGTAATCAATTACCAGAGTATAAATTACAGCACTTAAACTGTGCGTGTCATGCTCATGCCGTATATTTCACAGGAAAGCTGTTGTTTTTATATTGCACACAAATCCTACTGGAGTGATTGGGAAAAGATTAACATTTTAAAGAGGAGTAAGTTGTTTATAGTACTCATTCAGCATTATTATTGGAAACACATTTAAGATTTGATTTTTTGTTGCAATAATACAGAGCTGGCCCCAGGCATAGCCAAACTAAACAGATCACTTTGGCCCCCACACCAGCAGAGGGCCCCGAAGGGCACGAAAATGATCACTGAAGTAATTCATGAGCCACATTCATGAAAAGTTTGGAGTGCTACAAGTCAAGACCGTGAGTTTCTATAAAAGCAAAACACACTCGGAATTATACTTATTTATTTACGTCCTGTCAGCAACATTTCCAGGCTTTAACGTCCATTTTTTTTTACATTGGGAAAAAAAATGGACTCAAGTCAGGACAGCTTTGCTTAAATCAGCCTATTCGCTTGTTAGTTCATTTTAACACCAAAACTCAACTTACGCAATTAGGTACATGCTTTTCAAATTTGAGAAAAAAAACCTATATCCATGTCAAAATGCCTAAAGGTTGTAGTAGAAGTGGTGGACACTTCATTGTTGATGCTATATGACTGTTCTGACTACAGATGCTTTGAAAACTGTTAGATATTTATACAAGTTAGTATGGAAGTGGGGCAAAAAGGTTTTTTTTGTTTGGGTGAAAACATCGGAAATGTGCCATTCAGACCGCCATGAAAAGTCAGATGTGGATCGCATATGTGATCATTTATGGGTCAAATTTACCCAAAGCCAATATTATTGTAACTGTTATAAATAACAGGACGACAACTGATCATTTTTGTATTAACATGTTTTACACAATCCGACTTCCTTCAGGAGTCCTTCACAAGTACCATGGAAATATCTAAAAAAAAAAAAGTACTGAAACTGTGCCAAATTTTATGTTTTAATATCAAGTCAATCATGAAATTTCCCCAAATTCCCAAATTTTAGATACAAAACTGGTGAAACATTTTTAACTTATGATTTTGGTATCATTCAAAAGACCTTGGTGCTCTTCAAAATGAAACAAAAAATTATTTTGTGACAATCTTTCAAACATATGTAAAGGCAATATTGGTAGCGTATTGGGAAGTAAGAAGATTACCAGAGTATAGAGGCAATAAGTGATTAATTACATGGGATTAATTATAATGATGAAAACAATTTTTTTTATTAACAATGAAGCCTAAGATGTGGTTGTCATTGTTTGAATCCCCCCACTTTCCACTGCCTTAGTTTCATGAGAGAATGAATAAATATTAGTATCCTAGAAATGGTGAAGAATGCTCTTATTTTGTGCACCTAGAATATCAACTACACAAATTATTTTAAAGGTGGTAGAATACTGTTTGCATTTGTGGGGCTCTGACAATGAAGTTACAGATATTTTGCCAAAAGATAAGGATTTTAAATAACTTCTGGCATCACAGACATCACAGCATTACAAGAAAACTTAAGTCCATATCACCCAATCCTGTTGGGAAGGTATCAAACTTAACTTCTGTCTAAGGCCCTATATAATTTTGGGCCGGCTCTGGAATAACATAATTACTTTAACTTTCTACGACCCATGTTATCTCTTTAAGAAAGGTTACCTGCTAATAAAAATAACCAGGAAGCTGATATAAAACCCCAAAATGCATGAATTAAGTGAAAATTTGATTAAGATAAACCATTTTTATTGTTTAACGTTCTTAGCAACAGAATTGTAGATTTAACTAAAAATGTCTTACTTTATGAGTAAAACTCTTGCGTTTTGTTGGAAAGCCCGTTCCCAAACTGACGAGAAGAATCGAGCAAAGCGCGAGCAGCATCTGAAATCTCCTCGCGACCTCTCCACGCATCTTCTCTGCGGCGGTGTTGCCTTTGAAGTTCCTTTAAAAGTACTTTTCTCTGGTTTGTTCTCGGCGAGGCGGCGGGCTGGTTCAGGAGAAACGCTTGTCGTCAAACTCTCGTCCAGCGCTTGGCTCTGACTTTAGCTCACAACAGAGGGAGATTTGAAGTCTCGTCGGTCGAACCGTCGCTCTTTATAAAGATGCGCACCAGCAGCGTGCGACGGCATCCCGCGCACTGTCCATGTCGGATACACCAAAGGCTCGCGCAGCAGCTGTGGGTCCTTTCGGCGGCGCGAGCTCCACGCTTCTCTTCCCCATAAAAACCGCTGCGGCGGCGGGCTTTAAGTACCCGGGGCGGGGGGGAAAAGAGAGTGTAATACCCCACGCCGAATCTCCCCGTCCGCACCGGCGCACGCTTATTCAGCTGCTTTAAACTGTGACTCACTGCTCGTCAGTGGGTGGATGGGTGTTCTCTTCCAATACATTGACATCTGGGCGTTAAGGGTTGCTGTCGCTGGTTGTCTGTTTGATTCGTTAATCCATTATCAAGCCAAAGTTCATCCAACGGTTTTATACGACGTGTTTGTGCGCGCGTCCCGCCCAGCCAAACGGTTTGGGCAAACTTGCCTCTTTTACGCACCCATTAAGAGGTTTCACGCTGTGGGAGTTGGGGGTGGGATTGCTCACAGCTGTGTGGAGAGGGTGCAGAGGGGCCACTGAGGAGCTTGACAAGGTGAATGCAATAGTTTGTTCAGTAAAACTGACTGAAGGCAGGCAAAGTCAGTTGCATAGCATTATAAACCCAACTTTTCATAGTAAGTCACTTTACCATAAAGTTCAATCTATTTTACTAGCTTTTATGTGACAGACCATCATAAAATCTCAAAATTGTGAAGTATATTGACATAAATTCTTTTCCAAATGTGATGTACATTTGTTTTTGATTTTTCATTCACTTTACTCTGAATAAAATATCTGCTCTAAATAAAATACAGTGTAACCAATTGTATTCAAAAGTTACCTAATCAATAAATGTAATTTAATTTCAACGTACTATGAAGGACTCAAAAATTAGTTAGAGAACATTAGTGGATAAACAACATCGTCATGAGTAACAATACACCAATATGAAAATTTGGGTCGATATCCGATATTAACATTACTATTATTTCTGATAAACTATATTCACCCATATCATATATATTTCTCTACTGTTTTAACACCTTTGGAAAAAAAATACCAGAAACAGACAGCAACAAGATGGAGATAAATATTAGTTTGGTCCAGTTTTATTGTTTGGGCCAATACCGATATGTTAAAAAAAAACGTCTAATATCGGCTGATACTGATGCTAATTCTGATACATCGAACATCCCTAGTTATGACCAAGAAACACAAGCAGGCAGATCAGGGATGAATTAGTTTAAGTGCTTAAAGCAGAGTTATTTTCAAAAAAATATTTAAAGCTTTGATAATATGAAAGACTTGCAGAAATCCAGAGTTCAGGTGAGAGAATTGGACAAGTCTACATATTGAGATCCAGTTTAGTTTTAGAAGTCTGTTTACAATAGAAGTTAGTGGGTTTTGGGAGCTCGGAATGTTGTTCTGAGGGGAAACAACGGATCAGTCCGACTTGGAGATGTGTCGCTGGATGTGATCCAGAAGGTGAGGATTCCTCGAAGTGCAGGTGGTCTGCTGGAGAGCAGGCAGGCTGAGGAGTTGAGGGGAACGATTTTGTTAATTTATATTTTTTTTATGTTTCCTGCTGGCAGAGCAGCACTCAGAATTGTTGTCTGACTGCCAAGGAGAAGCCGGACAGATTTATTTTCACGAGTGGAGCATTATGGCTGTGCCTGGAGACAAATGTACGCTCTAGATGGACTTAGAGGAGGAACCCACTCAAAGACCTTTGTCAGGTAAGTGTCTGAGTTGTGTTCTGATGAAGGACTGCAAAAGACAAACATGAATGCCAAAACAATGAGTTTTCACTAAAAAATCTCAATGGAGGTCAAAGGCTTTGGTTGACTTCTACCATCAGTGGCTGACCACCAGGCAAGGAATTATCTTGAGACCCTTTTAACTCAGATGAGGATTAGTTGATAGCAGTCAGGTGGAATGGCAGCATTCAGACACACCCACTGTCCCCTGAGCCTAGACCTGGAGGTTCTGGAGAGAGGACGCAAGCACACCCAGCACCGACAAATGAGAAAACTACAACAATAAGCCGATCAGTCCACAAATCAGACCGTATTAAGGAGTGGCATGAAGACCTTGAACTTACCAACCGCACTGTGAAACATGGAGGTGGTAACATGCAGGAACGAGGAAACTGAGCTGAGCTGATGGGTGGAGCTCAATACAAGCTACAAACTTGAAAGAAAACCTGTTAGAGGCTCAAGAAGATTAGACGGGCCCAGAAGTCCACCTTCCATCAGGAAAGCAATCCGGGTATAATGTAATGGTTCAGATCAAAGCATAGATCTAGTAGAATGACATAGTCAAAGCCCAGATCGAAATCCAATTAAGAAACCGAGACAAGTCAGTTGATTGAGGTATAAAAGACATTTAGTTGTTTGGAAATTGTCTTGTATTCCTTCCCAGATTGATGAGAATCCATAATTGCGTCCTGAGTGTCGTCGATGATGACATTCCCGGTTGGCATCATGTAAATAAATAAGCTTTTCCACTTTGGGTTTATTTTTTAAAAATGACAGTGAAATTTGTCCATTGTGTTCTTGTAGTTGAAGTCAATTTTAACCATTATTATTGTAAATTGTTGCTCCAAAAACATTAAAACCCTCAAAAGTTTAGTGAATAAAGTTAACGACTTGTCCTTTGTAATTTGCTGTTTTAGCTCTTAAAGTTTCAGTCCCGATTTATTTCAGTAAATAAAACAAAACTAGTCAGAAAAGGATTCAACTTCAAAACTGATTTAATTTTCGTGGCACAGTTTTCTAGCAGCATGGTTCAGAAACATCATGGCCAGCATACAGTTCCAAAGACAGACGTGGCTGATCAGTTTCCTGTGGTCCTAACAGTTCGGTTTGGGAAGTAAAGGTCACATTATTTTGTTCCCAAAGCCCAGACTTTGAACATATTCATTAAAGACTAAATGCAGATTCGTATGTGGAAAGTAGGGAGGAAAAACAAAACAAGTTCCAACACCAGCTGCAAATTAGGTTTATTGGTAAAACGAACAAACTGGCAGCTGTTTTGCAATAATAAAGTGGAAAAAAAATAGCTATTTAAAGAGCTCACAACTAATATTATGAGTGACTTCTCCACATCAAACGCTGAATTTTACATTTCATGACTACTCAAGTCTCAAAGAAAAAAAATAAAATGCTATTGCAAACGTGATTAGTAGTCAGATAGCAGCTAGTAGCAGTGTTCCTAAGGAACCTTAGCCCGATTAATTACAAGCAAAGTCCTTCAGTTCCTTTCTAATGTTAGGCTGGGGTGCCGCAACCACCTTTTCAAACCACACCACAGATTTTCAACAAAGTTCACATCAGGCAACTATATATGATGGGCCACACCAGCATCGTCCAGGACTTCCCCCAAAACCAAAGCCTTGTTGAACCTTTAGACGTGCTTGGAGTCATTTCCCCGTTTGGAAGTTGAATGACACCAACCACGGTTTGTTGACCACCTGTTTCCATGGTAATCTGGTGGCAAACGATGATAGCTACCATGACCAGGTGGCATAGGTCCTTATTTGAAAAATTGCAAATTATGCTTCCATTTGTATCTCTAGGAAAAGTCAAGGTCTTTTCTATATTTCTGTTTTTGGATGATGTCTGAACTTTATACCCACAATATTTTCAATCCGCATCGAAATATTCCTGTGGACTGTCCAGGTATTTGAGGCGTTTTATCTCAACCCGATGCAACTCAATGAAGCCGTTGCGTTAGACTGCTCCCAATTTGCAAATGTTTGCTGTTATGTAGCGTTGAATGTTGACGAAATCCTCGTAATATTACGTTTTTACAAACAGTTTCTGCTGTTTATTGCAAACACCTGACCAATTTGAGCTTTTCTTTCAACAATAAACCTAATTTGCAACAAAGGCGAAATTGCAAACTCCCAATGGTCCGCTCGACGAGAAACTTCTCCCAGGAAGAAAATCCTTTGCCAGAGCACTTTTAATCATGTTTTCCACATTTTATAAACTTTTTTTCCCACTCCCGCACCTAAAATTATTGTTCAGATTATTAAAGGATGAGGTGAAATGAATCAGACAAATACGCCACTGTAGTGTACGATGGATGTGTAGAGGACGGCAAAAAAAGCAAAAAGAAAACAAAGCCGTTGGATGTTTTTTGATTTTTTTTTATCAGCTTAAACGAACACATTGGCAGACAACAGACAACTTTCTGACCAACAACCACCACCTTGAGTTGAAATCAGTAGTGACCGAACAAAAATGACTCACATTGAAACTGGACAGCAGACTGTTTACCAAAAAAAAAAAAAAACAGATCAAAGATCAAAATGACAGCTACACACTGAAAGCAAAAATTGATTATGGAATGCTGTTTCAGTGGATGATCACAAAATGTAAAAATTACGGTGAAAAAAAAAATAAATAAAGAACATTCAGGGTATATATTTATGTAGATATACATAAAACTTTCCTACCAACGTCATTCGGCATTCAGAGCGCCTGTCAGTGGTAACAGTGCGAATGTTAAGATGATTCAAATATATACTCTCAGCTGTAGCATGTTTTAGAGCTGCCTTTCAGAAACAAATAGCAAAAGAATAAGATGCCTTTCTTCAATAAATAAAAACTGTTCTGTACATATCGGATGAGTTTGGAAGCAGCATCGTCATGCATACAGATCGAAGTTGCAGCGCGTCGTCATGCTCGGATATCCACATAAAAGCACTTTAGTGAGCAGAATGGAGGGGGGAAAACTATATACATGTAGGCCATTTACCTCAAAGAAATGTTAAAGACACTTGGCTCAAGTGTTTGAGTGCAGGTGTAAACAGTAATTTAGGCCGCAGGACTATTAATAGAAAATAAGCGGTAAAAAAATATTTTGTCAGTCTTTTTTTTTTTTTCCCCCTACAGTTACATGTTTTTCTTTTGGAAACATCTGCTTCACATTTCAAGAGAAATGTAGAAAATATATCTATACATATGCAACAACCTTTGGTTGGGGAGAACAAACAAAACAAACAAAAGAAAGAAAATCCAATATTCTGTAAGCAGATTCAAGTAGAAGCGATTGGATCAATACACACCGAGAACCGTGTGTGTGTGAGTGTGTGTGTGTTAGATAATGTGCCTTTGCTTTTGCGATAAATAATATTTACACGCATCAGGTTAGTCTTGTACAAAAAGGCTAGGATCAGATCTCTTCTCCACAACGGAGCTCCCCCTACATTGTTTTAGGCTTCTTGAAATCTTTTCTCTTTTTTTATTGCACAAATAAAACGTTTATATATATATATATATATTCACTGTGAGCGCAAGATTTAAGACATGACGTGAGAGGAAGCGAGCGATGCTCCGGAAACACGTCGCGACGAGACGTGCGAACACGTCGCAGGTCACAGGTTCGCTTCTCGCAGATGCGATGCGGAGCGGCTGAGTGTGTGAGACTGGCTCCAAGTGTTTGTTATCAGATAAATTAATCTAACGGGATGTGTGTTGTGCAGAGAGGTTAGAAAGGAGGAAATAAAAAGACGGAGCTGGTTCAGTCCTGAAGGAGGCTCTCTTCAGACATCCATCCCAGAGAGGGAAGAGGTTTTTCCCGTCTGGAGTACTTCAGCTGCAGCAGGTCGCCCACTTCACTAATGGCCTCCAGAGCCTTAAGAACGAAACAAAACAAAACAGGAAATAGGAGATTGATATTAATAAGGATTCAAAGAGACTTTATTTGTGCCAGACAAATGGAGGTGGGGATGTTTTGACATGTCAGAGTGGGGAAAGTGGAGGTGAAAGGTGAACAGAAGGCTCAGTGTAAAAAACAAAAAGCATTGAACAAAAAAAAAAAAAAAAAAAACTCCCCCCCTCATCACCACTCCTTTCCACCAGAGACCCTATCAGTATTGCAACATACTGCAGGGCACCTGGAAACAATTTACCTTCCTCCTGACCTTTTTTTTTTTTTTTTCCTGATTCCATGCTTTGAGGAACAGAGAAAGAGAGAGGGCTGGCTTTTCCGAAGACGGAAAAAGCGGCTCCTCGGTGTGCCTCACAAAAACAGGCTGATACCCGTTAAATGGACGATTTACAAACGGCGCTGATGATGTGCTCCTCCGGCGGATGAATAAAGCGTCTTTGGAGAAGTGGAGCAAAGCCTCAATAAAAATTAAACATTTTAAAGCTACGCTACTAGCAGTAATATTTAAAGACGGTTTGGCCTTGCAGGTGCTTTAAATAATGTTTGAGGTGCAAGACGGAATATATATATATATATATATATATATATATATATAAAAAAAGGTTGGGTATTCCAGCGAGAAAGGAACCACAAATCATGGAAAGGAATTTAGAGAAAGTCAAGAAAAGCAGGTTACAAAGTCCACAGTGAGGCGCTCTTTATTTTATTTGGCTTAAAATGCAAACTTAGAAAGTTTAGAGAATCCTCCCCAAATAAGTTTTCCTGACTGATGAATTAAGACAGGCCCTATTTTGATCGTGTCAGAATCAGAATAAGCTTTTATCGTCATCCTTCTCCTTCCAATGTTGTTATTATATTTTTTGAAAACTGGACTAGAATACAACTTCAAAACCCAGCGTATAGCTCCATCATTTCAACAAACATCACCGCTGAGCAGCAGCTTGCGATCGACTTACGGTATCGAGCATTTCTCTGGTGTGAGCGGCTGAAACGCAGAAGCGCGCTCTCGACTCGATGATCGGCGTGGCCGGGAAGCCGACGACCACGGTGCCGATGTTCCTCTTCAGCATCTCTCGGCCGAAAGCCCTGAAACACGGAGGCAACCCGAGACCTTCGCGTTAAGACGGGAAAGAAACAAACTGAACCGATGGGTCGGACGAGGACTCGAAAGCGGCGATGCTTACCCGATTTTGGCCGGCATGTAGAGCATCAGCGGCACGACGGGCGAGTCGTCGTTGCCGTAGATGATGAAGCCCATTTCGCGGAGTCTTCTGCGGAAGTAGTTGGTGTTCTCTGAGAGCTGCCTGAGGCGATCAGCGCCTAGAAAACGTAAAGAGAGAAACTCAATTTGAAACTTCCTGTTACTTCCAAAGCAGCATGTCCTACCAGCCATTGTTTTAATGACTTAAACCTGTGAAAACTACCAATTTATAGTGTTTTATTCACAAACCGTATATGTGGTTCAAAACTGAATGTATATTATTGAGATTTTATATGAGTGGTACACATTTGTGAGTTGTATGAAACAGATTTTTATTTGAAAACGTATGATTCTTATTTCTTTATGTGGTTTCAGAAAAATTTACAAATAAAAATTCTTTAAAATACACAAGTAGCTAGCAAACAAAAGACAAATCCTGCCAGCAAACATCTTTAGAAAATAAGTTATAACTTTATAAAACTTGTCTCTGTTTTGCTAATTTAAAGTAAACGTGGGCTGGTTATCATTCATTATGATCAAAGTATTCCAGGTTTATGGTTTCAAAACCATTTTGCATCATAGTGTTCCTGTGGTTTGAATTGTTTTTAGAGAAAAAAAAAAAAAAAAAAAAAAAAAAAAAAAGGTCCAAAGTGATCAGACTTTTTTACGACTTTTAAAGCAACGGCTACTGAAGCGCTTCCCCTCCCCAACCTGATGCTTTGTACCACTTGCCAGCTGGCTGAAAGAAGGCTTTTGCACTTTTTCCGCACTCGACAGACACATTAATCTGTTTGAACGTATTTCAAGTTGTGAAAAAAAAAAAAAAAATGGAATGGAAAGTAAAGTCATGACACGATAGCCAATCAGAGCTCTTTTTTAAATGTTTTTTTTTTTCAGATGGCATAATGTGAAAAGTAATTTTTATCCATCTTTTACTCATGAAAACATCCTTAATTATTAAGAATGATTTTATCTATTAGGAGGGGGGAACAAAAAGTGTTGGACACAAACAAAATTATTTAGGTTCATAGTCACCAAGCTGAAACTAAACAGATATTGGACGATGCCATGTCACGCTGCGGATTCACACAACTGTGTCCCAACCAAACAAATAGCCACGTGCCCCAAAGTGCCAACAGCAACACACATCTGCCGGGGCAGCGCTCAAACGGCCAGAACAGAAACAGCGGGGCTTCAAAGCAACCTGAGACACAACAAACTCTGGCTTTATATTTACCCGCACATATTTTCCATTGTGAAGAAATCCACAGGTATTCCTGGCCCAGAGTGATCCACTAGCCAAAAACAGAAAGCTGGCGCTCACACGCCTCAGCCATCCTGTTTGGGGGTCGGGGGGGAACACGGACGGGAGCGCGTCGCTTTTCCTGCCCCTCTCCTTCACGCGTTCACGTTTGATTAAAGCTTCCGTTTCGATTCAGGCATGCGTCTGGTGTCCTTTCTGTGCGCGACATGTGGAAACCAACAGGCCTTTAACAGGCAGCTCCGACTGTCACTTTGACTCTGTGTCAGCATCTGAAACTTCAAAGGGCTTGAATTGCAAACAGTGACTGAGCTGCAACTAATCATACTGTCACTGGTGCTCTTTCCATGGGCGGGGGGGAACTTGTCAAGCTAATGTCCTCGCCGCAAGGTCAGGCCTTCTCTTCTTGGGAAAAGAAAAAAAAAACACAAAAGAAGACACTACAAAGGTTGCAGCAGCAGTTGTTATTCTTGTACCTATCAACTGGGAGGCTTAAAAGTAGCGTAACCTGATCTTAGATCAGCTTTTGGACGGGTTGATGGAGTGGGGTCGGGGGGTTTGAATCAATCAAGCTTCGTAAAAAGTAAAGAAGGTGCCGCCCGAGAAAGAATAACAAGACTTTGTCATTTATTTGTGTGTGTAGGAGAGTCCAGCAGAGTCGGGTCTGCAGAGGCCTCTGGTCCTGAGGCACCATGCTGCTTTGCACCCACAGTGTGAAAGCAACAAAAAAAAAAAAAAACGGAGCACACATGTGAAAGTGATAAAAGGGAATAGGTAGAGGTCTTTCCATTAGTCTGGCCCAAAGCTGAACAAAGAAACAAGGGGAGGGTTTAAGATGAACAAAAAAAAAGGTGAACTTATGAAGTAAAAGATGTAATTTTTACTGAAAGGAATCTTCTAATTACAGTGTTCTTTAAAAGTTCAAAAGAACTTTGAGTTTAATTAGACTTTGGTAATGTGTTTAGAAGTACATCACAGATGTCTTAATTTGTAATAAAGCAGTCCAGCTACTTTTTATGTGCTGGTGTGTCTGGCAAGGCTCATGGGAACTGAGAGGAACAATCTTTGGCCTGAGAATCGATTCTCTGGTCGCAATGCAAAGTACGAGCTTACTGCCATCTTGTGGTCGAACCAAACACTTGCAGCCAGATTTTTTTTTTAAACCAAAAAAACTGAAATCAAGTATGAAGGTTGCATACTTCAAAAGAAAACAAGAATCTCAATGCGAAGTGATATATTGGTTTAATTTGATAACTTTTTTCTATTAGTGCTTTTTTTTGGCACGTACCCAGAGTTGTTCCATCCTCTCCCATAATGGTCTTCATAGAGGTGATTATCTGCTGGGCCACAGGAGGCGCCATGGAGGTGGCGTACACAGCACTGTGAGAGTGGCTGCGCAGGTAGTCGATCAGCTCCTGACAGACAAATCAGTCAAATTAGTTTTACAGAGATACACTGTTGTCTACTGTTACGGTTCTTAACCATTTTTTTCTTTTCATTATCCAGTTTCACAATTCCAGACCAAACATCTGCCTTTAAAATGCTACACTGGTTTTTATCTCTATTTGTCTCCGAGTCTTAAATTAACGCTGAAAGCGGATTCTGATTACCAACTTTAATTATTTACATCAGGTTCATTTCAACATCTATGAGGATTTAGTTTTCGCAAATCAGAGCAGATTCTTTAAAATAGTTTATGAACTTTGATACTGCAACTCCTTTGTAAAAAAATTAAAAACTTAAAAATACATATGTTTTAGCGATTAGTTTAACATCTAAATCACCTTTTATTTGTGTTTGGTGTTAGAAGTACAGACTCAGTTTAAAGAGGGTTAGGGGGTCAAAACATTGTGAATTATGATGTAGCAAATTGAAGAAAACGTGTGATTTAAGTATATAAGACAAATACAACTTGGTATTTAGACATTTTTTCATCATATTGAAATTGGAATAAATATTGTCTGGAAACTCAAATCTTTTTTTTTTTTCAAAGAAAATGAAAGCAGTAAATGGTGCCTCCATAGACTTTTCAAGACCTTAGGAGCTCTGCTGTATGGAGGGAAAGGGCTTTGAAACAACAATATCTAATATGCCTTTTCTTCTTGAGTTGTTAAAAAAAACAACTGGATGAACCGAGCTCGACTTTTCAAAAAACAAAAAGCTGGATTTCTGTTCTTTTTGTTTTTTGGCAACAGTGTTCACCAACACCATATGACGCAGTGAAGACAGGAAACTTGCCCAATCTGCTGAGGATGATTAAGCACTCAAACTATTTGAATCACAACTTCTTGCTTTTACGGGGTAACGTTTTGACGAGTTTTAACCGTTGTCCCTCCAGAGCTTTCGCTGCTGACCTTTTTGCCTCCAATGTATCCACCAGCAGCCCCGAAGCTCTTTGTGAACGTTCCCATCATGATGTCGACGTCCCTGGGGTCCAGGCCGAAGTAGTCCACCACTCCTCTGCCGTTTGGGCCGAGGGCGCCGATGCTGTGGGCCTCGTCCAGGTACAGGTACGCCTTGTAGCGCTTCTTCAGGGCGACGACCTCAGGCAGGCGGACGATGGACCCCTCCATGCTTTGGGATTTAAAGGAATCTAAATCAGTCAGTTTATTCACTCAGTTTAAACTTCACCACCAATGAATGAATTTTTACAGCTCTATACATTCAGTTATCAAGAAAAGTTTCAAAATATATGATTCTCCTCATTATTAACTCTAAAGTGTGTAAGACTTTATTTGTTTTATAGTGTTCTGCACTTTTACTTTTGAAATCTTCCTTCTCTTATTTCTATCACTTGGTCTAAAGACAAAGAACTTTTATGAATTCGATGAACGCAGCGTTATCAACAAACAGATTACATCAACAACTCATTTCACCTTGAACGCATCTTTCAAGGTAAGTTCCATTACAATATTATTAGATACCAAAAATTCACAATACAAAATGCTACACTCATCGAAGATACAAGAAAATTGCTCAATACCTTTTCAATAATGCACAAATGTTCTTTTCAAAGGCACAGGGTTCTTTTTAAATCAAGAAGAGAAAGTTAAATCAAAAACTGATTGGCAATGTTTTAGTGCTGATTAGCGGAAACTAATACCTAGTAGGGATGTCAGCAGCCATTTTGATTAAATAAAATGCTTTCAAAAGTGTTAATTTCCGTTCCAACCAAACAGCAACACCTGCTAAAGTGAGTTTATCTTTGTTGCTCCTTGGATTTTATTAAGCAAATAATTGCAAAACAGCTTCCCTAACAGTGCATTTGAAAGAACCACTGTGATGTCTGGAGAATGCAAATATATTCAGAGGCATTCTTCAATCTGCTTCACCCTGGGACTTGGTAGAAAAGATTTCAGATATTTATTGTGTTAGGAAGGCTAATGGCAACTTCATGGTTATCTCATTTAGAACACAACCTGCCTGAAAATGGTTTGTCTGATAGTAAAACGAAGGAAAGAGGAATTTTCAGTTTCTTTTTCAATCATATTAACTTAATTTCTGAACTGATGGAGTTACAAACTCAGCCCACATTCAGTGGACATACCTGTAAATGCCCTCCACCACAATCAGGATTTTCTTCCAGGGTCTGTGGGTTCTGGGCTGTCCGTGAACAATAGCATCTCTTAGCAGCTTCTCCAGGCTTTGCATGTCTGCAGAGGAGAGTAGGAGAGGGGAACGGTGATGTTACCAGCTGAAGGCTTTACAAAAGAAAATGGACAACTATTACATTTGCAATCCACATATCTGACCACCGCCAGAGCCACTGATTAAACAAATATACAAAATTGATAAATAATAGTAATTTTACAATTATAGTTCAGTCTCACATTGCATGTGCTAAAAAAAAGCAGGGCCTTCTATTTAGCAAGTGTGACAGAGTATTAGGGCCATGTTGAGAATTTTTTTTAAATAAAATTATGAGAATAATTTATTATAAAGTCAATATATTCTGACTTTATTAC
The DNA here is from genome assembly GCF_001443285.1 of Poecilia latipinna. Classification (NCBI taxonomy): domain Eukaryota; kingdom Metazoa; phylum Chordata; class Actinopteri; order Cyprinodontiformes; family Poeciliidae; genus Poecilia; species Poecilia latipinna. The sequence continues at coordinate 144,208 of NW_015113470.1, read as the reverse complement.
CAGAATATTTAGATTTTATTCTGGTAATATTAGGACATTTTTTTCTCGCAATTTTTACTTTGGGGAAATGAACGCAAACTGAATTTTTCCAGACTTGTGGAAAACAAACATCATATAGATTCTTTCGTCTTTCAGAACACCGGTCAAAAAACTTGGTGGAAGACTGAGCTGGGCAAGTCGAGACAATGTGAAATCAGCAGCGATCTGCACACACCCAGGTCATTACGCCTGTCCTCGCCACCTGGATAAAGCCTTTTACAGGTAATTGTTGAATGGTGTTGTAATTGAGAGGTTTAGCATTTCTACACACTTTGAGTGTTCTCTCATCCTGTGTGTTTTTTTTTTCCCCCATTTCAGACAGAAGTGAGAGAAGCCACTCACTGTTGTGCTTGAAGACTCGGATGGTGGAGCCAGACAGCCGAGCGCCCAGGACCAACGAAGCGTGGTTCAGCTCGTCGCTCAGGATGAGACAACCCTAAGCAGGGTAAAACAGGAGTTAACCTCCGTTTTGCTACTCGATTTTATTTTATGCACCCACATGCAAACATGATCCATTGTTACCACTTGCAAAACCAGCTAATCCGGGGATTCAGATGCTTGAGTTGTTCGTGTTGAGCAACAACTTTTTTGGCCTCGTGATTACATTGTTCAGGGTTCAAATATGATTCCCTCAGTAAAACCGAAGCACTTTTCAAGCATTTCCAAGGGGAGTTTTTAAACTTTTCCAGCACCACACCTTGGAGATGAAAACAATACCAATAAACAAAATTTAAAAAACTGCTTCGTTCCCTATTATGTGACGTTGCTTATTACTGTTAAAAGATTATTTAACAATAAACACAACTTTGTTTAAGGTATAGAAAATAAGAAAACCTGCATTTCAATTTCACAGATCAATAACTTATTGAGGCATTACAAATAATAAATATTCACTGCATTGAAACAATCCAAGCAATTATTAATAAGGTAAATGTAAATTTCCTGCTCAAATTAAATGTTTGAACACGACATACCAAAACAAGGTGAGAAAATAAATCCCTAAGACAGTTCTTGTTAAATGACATGGCATTTGGCAAATACAAATAATTTTGCTAATTCTAACTGACCCAAAACAGGAAAAGTTTGGTCTGATTTAACTTCAAACAGTAAGAAAAAAATATGTCTGTTCTTTTTACCAGGTGTCTTAAAATGTCTGGTTTCAACTGTAAATGTCGCTTCCCAAATTTAGACTTTTAAAACGTTATATTGCATTTTATTACAGATCCACGCAGTTTGAGTGTAAAGCACATTTAAGGACCGAATACAGAAAGCAAGGACTTTCCAAACCTTGAAATGAAATTCAAGCATTTTCAGGGATTTCAAGCACCTGTACGAACCCTGATTAGTCTTAGTTCAATCACTACTTCACGCTTTAAGTTTAATCTTAAACAAAAAGTCAAACAGGCAGACAATTATCTTTCTTTGAACGGTGAATGTTATGGGATTTCAAATAGTGATGTCCCTAAACCTGAAAAGCCCATAGAAATAAATACAAAGGCAAAAATTCCACAAAAGAAAAGATTTAGTTTACGTAATTTCCTGTGGCCAAAGAGCAAACAAGCATGTTGCATAATGTAGATTTAAGACATAAAGATGGGCTCATATGAATGTAAACTAGCAAAAAAAGCACAGTCGTGTGCGTCTTGCTCCTCTCTCCGACTCTTAATCGTTCTCCACTTGTTTTCTGTCAGGAAATTTTTCTATTGGCTCGTGCTGCGTACAATGAATCCAGTCAAAGAGGCCCTGACATCAGTCATCAACCCTTTGCACTCGGAGTGCTTTCAAAGCTCGAACCGGAAGCTGCCGGCCTTCCTGTTTGAACACGCGACTGAACCTTTTACACAGACGTTGCGGCGGGTTTTCCAGTAACAGTGAAACTTGTTGCTGGAAGAAGGTCACAATAACTGGACAGGAACACCCACACGATCAAAAGGAAGGAGTTACGCAAGATTCAGCAGGGAACAAATAACAAAACACAAAAGAAAAGACACCCCCCCCCCCCCCCCGCCACCACACCTTCCCAGTAAGAGCAGGAATGTTCATGGAGTTGGTAGCAAAGCCCATCCCGAACGCCATGGACGACTCGACACCCAGAAACCTGGCCACCAACTCTTCCAACTCCTCGTGGATGTCCAGGTTGCCTGTAAAAAGAAAAAAAAACAAAAAGAAAGAAGAGAGAGTGTTCAATTTTAATCTTATCTCTGCATCCTTTTATTTACAAAATAGATGACTGTTATTTGTTAAAAACTGATGTAGCAGATGGAAAAAAAAAAACAGAAATTAATTTGTTTTCTTAAACTAACTTTGAAATATTGGAAATTCCTTCAAAAACCAACTTCCAGGATGATTAACCTACCCATCTCACAGCGAGTGCTTCCCACGCCGGCTCCATACTTCTGTGTGACTTCGATAGCAGCATCGGCACAAGGGCCAGTGTTCTCAGCAAAGCCGAGGTAGTTGTATGAGCCCATGTTGATGACGTCCTTCACCACCTTGCCGGTATGCCTGAAACCAAAAATAAATAAATAAATAAATAAATAAAGCGTCAGAAAATCAGGAGAATGTCTGCTTTGATTACCAGAGCATTGATTTTACGTTCACTGTAAACAGTTGGCTGGAAACTACAAAATATCATCTTCTCCCTTCCGCCCCCACAGAGTCTGTGAACGTGCCATACCTAAATGTCTGGAGGTTGCAGTAGCAACACTCTTGAGTCAGGAGGTTGTTACTGCAGGAAGGGGATTTAGCTAGCTGTTTTCTACACTTCTACAGTTTTGAAAAATCAAGCGAGAGGAAGCACAAAGAATGTAGGGAAGGTTCTGGAAAGGAAACTATGTTTTTACAGTGGCTTCCTAAAACAGGAAGTTGGATGTCAGAAAATGACAGGAAGATGAACAGATCACAGCAAAGCCACTCTGTTTCACAATTTAGTAGAATCCAATTGACTATTTTTTTCCCCCAAGAATATAGTAGTTAACGGTAAACTAACACTACAGGGGATGAGAAGAGACTGCTGTTTTTGCTAATGCTAACTGCACCAATCGCTCATATACAGTTGCTACAGACAGTTTAAAATGGCAACTCCAACAATAATAATAATAATAATAATAATAATAATAATAATAATAGTGGAATCTTTTATATCAGAGAAGCTGTGTAACGTTGACTGCTCTCCCACGAAATGCGACTTCACCCTGGATAATAAATATTGATGGACCATGACACACAGATGTTTATGGTTTTAACAAAAAATACATTTTTGGTTTAAAGACACAATAGTAAATATGAGCTTTTCCTCATTCAATATTCAAATGGAGACAGTTTTAGTAATGATATAATAGAAAGAAACTGAAGATCTTGCATATATCTAATAACCTGGAGGATCTGGCTGCATCTCTCCTTTAGATAGATAAGTCTGTATGACTTTGTGTTGTTTCTGAAAAATCAGTGGTTTGTTTATTTCTCTTTTTTATTCTAATTTAGTTATTTATAATTACTAAAGAGAACACTGAAGCTAAGATTAGGTCAGAGTTTGACTACATCTGCGATTGGTGCGTCTGCTTTTATTATAACCGTTTATGCTTTACCTGCCTTTGTCTTCATCTACACTGACAATGAGAGTTTATTTAACCAAAAAAAGCTTCCAGCGCTTTTGTAAATACTTCTCATACCAACGTGACTCAGCCAGATTTTTAAATGATGGCGAATGCCCTACACTCCTAGTTGTTGTGAAACAGCTAAGATATTCACTAATGTTAGTGTTTTGAATATCACAGCAGGATTATCTGTTGTCAGTACATAAATGTGATAAAACACATTCCATTTTCTTGAGAGAGCAGACGATCGCAGATAGTGAGATAAAATTAGACCGGCGCCACGCCTTTTAACTCTTTCCAAGCTGATTTACAGGGTCACTGTAACCACATTTAGATATAACAAACATCGTCTTAATGTCTTTATTTATTTTAAGATAAAGACCATGTGACAGATACTGGTGCGTACAAAAAAACTTCCTGAATGAAGTCACTCTGTTCAGGGTGCAACTTAAGCAACCACTGGGCGTGATCCTAGATCAGCATAGACACAAACTGCCACTGTATGCCAGGAAAACCACAACTATAACTACTTTGTAATGACAGACGTAGAATGTAGCTCAGTCGGTAGAAGAGAACATGAACTTATTTTCATTCTGAGACATGCTTTCCTCAAAATGAACAAACAGATGTCAACAGAAATACACAACGCAGCAACCTACTCAAACGTCCAGTTGTAGTTGTGGGTAACTCTCTCTACGAGGTCCATCTTGGCTCCGGGGACGCTGCAGATGGGCCGGTTCCAGTTGTCCCGGATCCGCATGTACAGGTTCCTGGTGTAGAAGTTTTCAAAGTCCTGATAGAGAGGGACGAAATCCTGTGGAGAGGGGAGGAAATATTTCGACGTTTATCGTGACATTTCAGTATGCACAAGTTATCTTTGTTCCGAGCGAAAGGAAATATTTACAGTTTGACAAGATAAATCGGTCTGAAGATTAGGAAAGGCGTAAAACAGTGACGTGAAATGATAAAACTGCAAAAACACAAGATGTTATCAAGTATTTTTGGTCTATTTTCTAGTGCAAATATCTTAATACACTTGAAATAAGATTAAAAAAAAACTAGCTTACAGCACAAAGTAGGAACTTGTTTTAAGTCAACAATTCCTTAATATTGATAAAGTGCTAACTATTAAGTGAAATAACCTCCCAGTGGAACAACATTTTTTAACTTACAATGTGGGAAAAATGTCCTGGCTAGCACTTTTTCATCAACATTAAGGAATTATTTACTCAAAACAAGATCCTATTTCTTGCTGAAAACTTACTAGTAAGTTAGTTTTTTTCTCATTCCAAGTGTACTGGGACATATGCAATAGAAACTGGACAAAAAAAAAAAAAAACACTTGGTAAAATGTAGAGTTTCTGCAGTGAAGAGCCAGAAAAATTCTTTTAGCAGCATTTTCTAGAAAATAAAGCTCTCCCTTCAAAATCGTTGTTAAAACACAAACCAGACCGAGGGAAAAGCTTCGATTTCTGTCAGAACTACTCAAAGAATCCACTACGATATCTGACACTTTCCACGTGTCAAACACGCAAAAAAAGCTGCCTCACCTTCTGCTCGTCTCTCTCTCGAGCCACGTGGCACTTCTCGATGTTCCAGTGGCGGAGGAAGTCTCTGAGGTAGCCGAAGACGGTGAGGATGCCGTAGCCCATGTAGGTGAGCACAGCCACCAGCAGAGGCGTCTCCTCGAAATACTCCATGAAGGGCTTCTTGTACAAACTGGGATTATGGGTCGCATTTTGCTTCTGAGGAACAAAAGAAGGGACGTTTTCAGTGACCCCAAGGCATCTTTTTCCAACTCAGAAGTCCAAACGAAAGCAACGTTTTATACTGCACACGACGAGCCCTGATCCTTCTTATAAACAGGATTTCTACATATTTTCCTGTCTTGATTTTAAACTTTCCCACTCAGAACTCTCAATCCATTTTTGTTCACTTTTAAAGGATAAATACAAAAAAAGAATGTGCCAACTTTAATTACTTACGTACTTGAACAAAAATGTGACGTTGAACATAAGAGGTGAATATATAAATATAAAAAAAAGATAACTATTTATCCATCCTTGAGATTAGATGAGTCATGGAAAAGACACAACACTAAAACTATATACAGGCTCCTGAATGCGTTGCAGAACAGCAGGGATTACTTATTAAACTCTTTATCTTAGAAAAGGTTAAACAGTAAATCGAGACTCCAATGCTTTTTTTTTTTTTTTTTACAAAGACCCGGTCTGTTGCACACACAGGTTAGCAAGGAAGTTATTAATCCAGAGTTGTAAATGTATTGATCTTGAAATGCAGGAGAGCTTAAATCTTGTCGGAGGAGAACATGTAAGCAGAATTTCGAGCTGAACTGGAGGAATTTCTACTTGAGTGCAGTCGCTCATTACGAGCTCTGCCCAGCAGTTAGAGCAGCCACTTCTCATGTGACCGGTCATGCTTCTCAATGAAATACCTCGGAGCAGCTCAAAGTGTACTGTGTGTATCGTTTGTGCATTGTAAAAGTCTGCCAAACAGGTTCAGCTCTGAAACAGCCGAGAAAATGCTCAACATGGTGGACAGTTGGGAGTTTATGGAAGAAAAAAAATAAACTCAGATGAACCTCGTAGAGCAAATGATACCAACGAATTAAGCAGCTAAACAGAGATTAAAGTGAAGTGGGCACCAGAAGAAGTGAAGAGAATGCTTCACTTGCTTGTTCTGCATCTCAGTGGCAGACGATCAGATTACATTGTGTACACAATAGGGGGAAGCTTGTGGTGTAAGCACATCGTGTTTGGTTCAAGCTGGATAATAAATAAGCAAGCCAGAATTCTGTTTGCAAAAAGAAATAAAAAAAGCTGATCCAGTGTGGAGACAATCTGAAGTACCGAGGGGATTGTTTACATGCCTTTCGGATTCCAGTATCGGGACGTTTTTTTCCCCCACGTCAGAATTACGTCAAATATGTTGAGAAAAAAATTCAGGGCAATTTACAGCTAGAAATGGATTAGAGTTTTGAATAATATTTAACTTCCCGTAAAAGTGGAATTACACAGCATCGCTCTTTGGATCCTTCTATTGGCCAAAGCCAATATAAGGAGCCACATCCTGTTTATGAAGAGACCGTACAAAAATGGTTAGAAATTTGGATGTGCAATCTTCAGCCGGACATACTCTGACCAGTGATCAGATAGTCCAAAATCTCTTCAAATCAAAAATACTTTATTTATCCCAAAGGGAAATTAAATGTCATAACTCATATCATCACATTCTATTCAAAGAGTCTTTTCGAGTGACGAGGCTGTGAACAGGAAGGATCTAGCAGTCAGGTTTGCAAAGAATCAGAAGAAGCCTCTGACTGAAGACATTGTTGTTCTATGACAGTGCCATGACTGTCATCACGACTAAACCTGTCGCAATAAATCAATTCATTGCATGATAAATTAAAAGGAGTGTAATAATTTCCATTCTGATGATTAATGCTTTTTGAAGGGCTATTGTTGTTTAGAGAGACTTTGTAGACCAAAGTGTTCTTTACAAAATTAAAGTTTATAGATGTTCGAGAGAGTGAACTTACATTATTATACCGTAACAATATATTACTTAAAAATGATCTCAAAATAACAATGTTATCGTTTATCGCAATAATCTCCAGGACAATTTATTGTCCAGCAAAATTCGTGTTTGTGACAGGCCTGGCTATGGCTGCTGCTCTTTAAATCTCTGTCAGAAGACCGTCGTTCTTGATGGAAGAGACAGAATTTGGAATCAGAACCTGCAACTTCAGCGATTACAAAATACTCCATCTGGAAGTCATTCAGAAATATCATGTTGGTGCATTTCTACTTTAGATTGATTGTTGTTTACAACTCCAGATGGTAACTAGCTAGGGAACATTCTTCCTTTTGACGCCATAAATCCCACCTTTTACTGAAAGCAATTTGAGCTGTGGTAAGATTGCGTCTCTGCCTTAACTCCCTGTAGGCTGACCTGATATGCTTTTGCTCAAAACACGAACCCAATGGATGAAAACAATTGAAGCAGTGGAATATGACGTTCACTACAGTGTATTTGATCTTCTTCTGGGGAGAAAATCAAATTCCCACCCTCACAACCAAATGAAGAATGCGTACTGTTTAAAAATCAAACTATTAAAATGGACCGCGCCCTTTCAAGCCTGGAGACATCCAGCTGATGGGACAAGTCAAAGCACCGCTGAGCCTCCCTCTCCCTGGGAACAGACACCACCTCCGACACTACAGGACACTTGTCATCTTCAAACTCAAGTCACTAAACAGAGACATGTCTAACCTCACCAAGCGGCGCATATGGCATGGAAACAACAGGGTGTAAAGTTACAGATGGAGGAGGGTGAGGGGGGAAGTCATCACTACAATCATCCCTGATCAGGTTTCTCAGTCCACAACAGTGTTAAAATTACACAAGTTAAGGGTGGCCGTTCCAGTAGCCCTCTTTGAAATGGACAATTATGAATATAACACTGGCATTTCAGAATTTACATTTCGAACAAGCAATAGAAAATGTGTGCTATACGACATAACTAATGTCTAATACAAATATTTGCGTCAACTCCCACTAAAGAGCGTTAGAAGCTAACTGTACGAGGTAATTACAATGATATTAGCAGCGGTATATTGTTATACTGACATGTAGCCGAGCCTTGCACGTTTCTGCTCAGGGAAACCACTCCCACACAAGAATTTAGCCGCTAAACAAACACGGCAAATATAAATATATACCTCATAGAACGAATCGGATACTATGTTTATATAAAATAAAAAGTAACACTTTGTCACTAGCCTCTTCCGGTCTTCTCTCCGTGACGGTTGGGCCTTACCTTCTCCCCGGAGCGACTGTACTTCTGTGACTGCTGAAACAGACAGTGGTTCTTCACGTAGCCATTTTTACTCGCGTTTTTTCCGTTTAACGTCCGGCGGCAGGCGTCTCCGTTCAGCAGCTTCGTCGAGGAGCTTTCCGTCATGGTTCCCCCGGGTAAATTTCACGAACTGAGTGGACTCAACTTGTGTAGTGATTCAGAATGTGAAGTCAGGATTTGAGATAAGTAGGGGGAAGACGGATTCAACGCCCACTCTGCCACTGCCCTGTGACCGCACCGGGGTTGCCGGAAATTCACGCCCCTGTGTGGTTCTCTCGACCAATAGCGTGAAGTCAATGCAAAGATCGTCTATTTAAACAGTAATCATTATTATCAGAATCTGAACAGCATTTTATTTGCCAAAGGTCATTCGTCATCTTTTGGAACACTGTGAGATCTCTCACATTTTTTTCAGTCTTTCTTTAGCGTGAGACGCCGTGAAGCTCAGCCCACAGAGATATAACCTATGGTAACCTTATAGGACAGCGAACCTTTTCCCGTGACGCTGCTGGGTTGAATTGGAAAAATACACAAGGGTAAAGGTGGGTTATACAAGTAAAATAAAGTTAGGGAAGCGGAGAGGAGAGAAATACAGGGCTCCATCACCATAATATCGTTTTATTTGGCGTTCGTTCAGCAAATATGAATCAGATTTGGTTTATAGAGAACTTTGTAGACTTTTACTCTCTATAGCTCTAAAATAATCACAATTAAAAAATGTCGCTTGTAAATACAAAACCAAATATTAAATAAATAACTGAATTTTAATTTACAATTTATACAATACAATCACACATTAATTAACACTTTTCTATTTGTATTTGTAACTAGGAAATGCCAGTAAAAGACTTAAATAGTTAAACAACAAAGCAATTCTAAAACACTAAAAATGCACTTTAATACGTTAACTATAACACAAATGAAGAGATAAATCTTCAATTACTTATGTTGACCTTTTAACCCTTGTGCCTGCGAGGACTGAGGCAACTGATACAAGGGATATGGGTGTGGGGTCAGTTGGACCTCATTTGTAAACACAAGGGTTAAATAGTAAAAGTGCAATAGAAACAAATTAAGATAGTTAAATTAGATATGCAGAAAAAGTAAGAACAAAATATCTATATAAATAAACATTAACATTTGCGATCATTAACACTCTCAGCTGTTAATGATCGCAATGAACGCTATGAACGATAGCGTTCATTCTTTGAACGCTGTCGTTCAAAGAATGAAAACTAAACAACAGCTCACTGTTAGTTTTAGTTCTTAAGTTAGGTTCCACTGTAATGACAGAAACATTCACTCACACATTCAAATCATTATTGAATTCACGTGTTGCATGCAGCCACTCCCAGGGCCAAAAGCACAAAACCAAGCGCCAAAGCCTGCAGATTGGCTCTGCAAAAACTCTGCATTCAAGCCTTACATAACCAAGTGCGATGCAGTGGTGACGAGTCATGGAGGATCATGTTTCTCTATCTGGCAATCTGTGAATTACCCTAGGTGGTTTATGTGCCTCTGGAAGAGCAGTCAACAATTTCCATAGAGGAACTCCTAAACCCTTATAACAGAAAAGGCTGGGAGAGGATGAGTTGTCTCTCAAGTTCATACTTCTGGCAATGCTGTGTACAAACAGGAGACCTGTTCATTCCAAAGGCCTCACAATCAACTGATCAGCTACATCAGCTAATATGTTTTGGATTAGTGTAGCACAGATGTGACTTACTTACTTAAATTTTAAACAAGTTCATGGTGTTTTAACATCTTTCTATTACAAACTACTGTCAATGATGACATCACAGAATTGCTTATTCTCAGTTGATGTGTTTCAATCTTTATTCCGGTTATTTATTTATTTATTTATTTTATAGACTTTATGACTTTTATCTTTACTTTTACTGTTTTTGGTGTTATTTTTAGGATTTTTTTACATTAAATATTAAATACTGCCTTACCATTGCACTACAATCCTGGTGTGCAGCAATTTGATTATAATTTTGTAAAAAAAAATACACATGTATTTTCAAAATAATTAAGTTGCGCGTCAGCATTTTCTACATTGATAATGTCATCTGCTCTCCTGCAGAATTCTTAAAGAAAGTTCATTTCAACTTATAATGCAACAAACCTCAGGTGATGCAAAACTGTCTAATAAAATCTTCCTACTTCAAAGCGCACGCAGTAATTGTAATATAAGATAATGCTTAGCATTATCTTACTTGCAGATACATTTCACAGCAGAACCCCATGCAGAGTTGATTATTCATTTAGTGGTGGGAAACTGGAGACAGAATTCCAAGTCTTGCCTCCTTCCCTCTTCCTGTTGGGAAGGTGTGGTCTTGTGAGACGTGCCTGACAGCATGTGCGCCAGTGATTGTTCATGCAGTGTGGCAGCAGTGCAAATCCTGTCCTTCTAATTTGGATGTATTTCCATTTCGGTGTGCAAGTGGAGTCTTTTGCAGACTCTTCAAATGCAAAATAGGCAACTACATTTGCAAAAAAAAAAAAAAAAAAAAAAAAAAAAAAAATTTTTTCTTTTTTCCCTCAACCCCCTAAGTGGGCGCTGTTG
>NW_015113470.1:117822-130079 GCF_001443285.1 Poecilia latipinna | reverse complement strand
TTTGGGGGTGGAAGAGGGGTTTTTTTGACACTTTTAAAAAAAAAAAAAGGAAAATAAATTTAAAAAAAAAAAAAAAAAAAAAAAAAAAAAAAAACTTTTTCCTTTCTCGTCTCAACCTCCTAGATGGCGCTGTTGGACAGCTTAAAGGGCAAGTGACCCCCGTCTCTCAACAGATTTACAATCAGAGGAGTCAATGCTGCCTGGTAATAGTGCAGCATTAGGTGAGACTGGTTAGCTAATCAGTGTGTTTTAGTGGATGTCACACCGAAAGACACTGATGATAGCAGCTCATGATTCGATTTCTAACTCTTTCTAACTCTCCTCTCAAGGTCGTGACCTCTGGTTTGGGATAATGGACACTTAGCCTGGTCAGCTCTTATCGTTGCACATCAAGGCCGCTGAGTGTCTCTCCATTCCCAGCCTGATGAAGCTGATAAGGACTCTGTGCTGATAGGGTCAAAGCAGGGGGTTAGAAGGAAAATATAGTCTAATCAGGTTTCAGCTCTTGAAACTGGCTGTAAAAATCCTTCTGATAAGATAGAAAATTATACCGAATTGAATGGAGAAGAAATCTGTGACGGTTCTCATCTCTACACCCCTCCTAACCAGAGCTGCTGTTTGTCAAACGGATTAAGTCAGGTTTGGACACATTTTATTTTATTTTTTTATGTCTGCGCTGAACCTTTTCTGACTTCCAGAGTTCTCTGGCTTTTCTAAATCCATTTTTTTAAGTGTAAGTGGCACAACCAAGCACCAACTTATTCATACGTATTTTAATCCAATCAAGGAGTTTGTTGCTGATAGGAATCGAGAGAGAGATATCTCAAAAGATAAAACAGGCCAGGTATAATTCTCTGTTTTTATTTGCAATTCATGAAATAAAATAGTATGCTGGAATTCATTTATGTCCATTTTAATGACCAAAGACAAAATACTTGTTAGAATTACAGAAATATAACCTTTTGTAGAATTACAGATCAGATTTTTTTTTGTTGCATATTTTGACTGGTATTTTGATGATTAATCGAGGTTGGAAGGCTTTTCTCTGTACCATCTTAATTTTTAGCTCCTCTTTCAGATAATTTATCATATTTAAGTCATGACTCTGGCTTGGCGGCTCCAGAACGTTATTATTACTTTTTGTCTAAAAGAAAAACTAAATCTGCAAATTGGTAGAGCTCACCTTCAGTTTGTAGTTGTGACTGAACATTCCTCTAAGAGAAGTTTTGAAATATTACTAAGTAATCTAACAACTTTATCCTCAAATTCATAGGACTTATATCCTATTTACTGTTGTTTTTGGTCTTTCCGATGCTGTTTTGTTCTCCAATGTTCTCTGTGAAACCGCTCAGGCCTTCACAGAGATCTAACAGCAAAGAGAACTAAATGCAAATTGCGCGCGGCAATTCTCATGTGTTTACTTGTAAAGCGCTCTGAAAACCAGTTGTTGTTTTTTCCTTGACTTCACAGCTGCTTTGTGTCGCCCTACCACGCCATGAACTCCCAGTAAAGCTCGGAGTCGTGGAGGAAATCGATATTGTCTCAAGTTATGGAAATCAAACATGTCTCCAAGTGGAGAGAAGATGGCGTCGGATGGATTCTCAATTCCCATCAGGTATTAACTTCCTCCCGACTCACAGCCAGTAGTGACTTACATCACTCAGAGGCTCGCATTAGGCGGCGACAGGCAGCCATAAAGCCCCTTTTGGTTTGGCAGTGATTCCTAAATGCCTTCCGTTCACACAAACATGTTTTTAAAAGATAAAATGATCTATTTGCTCTGTGTTGCATCACGATCTGAAAGCCAGCGAATGCTACTTTTCCCCTGTGGAGAAAAGCGTCGTATAAAAAAAAAGAAGAAGAAATCTGCAATGTCTCCATGTCGCATCTGATTTGTTTTCCCGCAGTAAAACTCTAATGGCCTGATATTTCCTCATCACAGAACACCCGTTCCCGCTCTCTTTTGCAGTTTTCCTGCTTTGATGTCATCTAATGAAATTGCCAGGAGAGCCGGTTCCTCCTCCCATTCCCCCTGACAGCGCATTAGGAGTCGTCGCGATGGGAAGTCTTGGCAAGCAACCGTTTTTCCATACTTCAGTGGCATCTAAAGTGGGGTAAGTAAGACGTGATGAAATAACAATAGCGCACCAGTAACCATAGTGATTAGCACGATTGTTCTCATTGCTATGAATTATGCTCGTCTGCATTCACATCCACCATAATTTTATGGTCCATGGAAACACAGTTACCGTCCCGTTTCGAGGTGCTTTGCGATTTGATTTATTGATTTTAGTTTCATTCTTTAGACTCTTTCTTTGATTAAATCAACTTTGTTTCTCTTTTTTTTTGTTTAACTTAATTCAGTTCTTCTCAGTCTAGTTTATGTTTATTTCTCCATTGTGTCTATTCTTTGTTATTCTTAGATTCATTTTCCTACTTTCCTTGTTTGTTCTCTCTCCTCAGTTTGAACTTCTGCAGGTTAACTGTTAGCTAACCTGCAAACGGTTAGCTAATTAACCCCGGGTTCTTGTTCCAGCATTCACCCTCACCTGAGTGAGTTTCTGCTGGTCTGTGCAGCAAACATTTTCATTTGTGCCGCTTTCATTTTAAAGGATATTAAGAAATGTTTCCAGAGGTCATGAAAGGTCAACCAGCCCACCACCAGGTGTTCTTTAGCTTCATAGCTTGGGCCTTTGTGACAGTGCGCAGATTCGTTTTTACAACCGACTTTACTTTTTCCATTGTAATTCAGCGTGAGGCTTTGCTCCAGTATTCAAATTGAATCTGTCAAACTTGCATCCTGTGCCAGCAGCACACACCTGGGCAGCTTGTCTTTCCGGCTGTCACTCAAACATGTTCTCATCATTAGTTCCTCTCCTGTGCATATGCAGGCCAGAACTCATTCATCAATATATGAGCAGCTCAGAGGTGCACAGTGTGGCTGCATCTCTCTGCGAAATAGTCTGCCTGTCAAGTCTGTCCATCATGCTTGCTTGACCCACGACCTGGAAAGAGGAAGCCTCCGGTGTGGATAATCTCTCACGGACGGAAGAATTAGACAGGTGTAACAATCTCTAATGGCGGAAAACAGGAAGAACTTTACTATGCCTGCTATTCATTGCTTATATGGTCTCAACAACCAACACAGCAAAATTATTTGGCAATTCTCTCATTTTATGAATCTAAAATTATTTGATTTGTCACATATTCCCTCCACTGTCCTCAGTTTCTGCTCTGATTCGCTCAGTGTCACTCAAAAAATATTCACAGCCCGTCACTTTGTAATTTCAAATTCGACAAGATTCAAATGGAAAGTAAGTGTTATTGTAACTGATGTAAATTTAAATTCTTCAGAGTTCACAGATGTTCTTGCGATGGTGTGTTAGGGCCATTGTAGATGAGAACATACGGAGTAAATTTCTGCCAAAAAACTAAGAAATTTTGAGCATTAGTCTGAAAAATATTCTACAAACAGTTTGAAGATTTCTGTGTTTCAAAAGTTGAAAATCGGAATGTTTTCCAAAAGTTGAAATTTTTAGACGTGTGAAACAAAAATGTCCAAGTTTTTTCTTTCTCTAAAATATTTTTTCAAGCAAGTTTTTGACTTTTCAAACTCAGACATGATCTTGCTTTTTCTAATCAATCAATCAATAAATAAAATAAATAAATAAATTCTGACATTTTGGGCAAAACATCTCAACACCATAATGCAACCACCACCTTGCAATACAGGAGATCAGATCAGTAGCTGTTCTGTAGGCCAAATATGTCCAAAATAATTTGGTTCCTCCTGATTCGACAGTCTCTAAAGTGTTTTTTTGTTTTTAACTTGTTTTGTAAAATTCAATCAGCCTCTTAAAGGTCAGCTTGTCGGAGATTTCTAACAATGGTTGACAGCTTAGATGTGTCTCCTTTTTCCACAAGGGACCAACGAAGACCATCGGAGCTTTCCTTCATTGTCAATCTGATAAAGCTAATGAGCTTCTGAAAAGCTGAAATGTTTGTCTTTAATCACAAAGAATTCATTTGCATTGAAGAATGTGTGCAGATAAATGATAAGTTGGCTTGCCGAAGGTACACCCATCATCCATCAAGGTCCTAGATTTCATAATAGATCTAAAAAAAAGAGAAACTTTTTAAAAACAATATGAAACCCCCAACTACTACACTGTCTGCTTTTTATAGGAATCATGGTTTATTTTTTTCTTAAATAAAATTTGTCATTTAATGTAACAGGATGAGTTGACTATTATTTTCTTATTAAAGAAAAATAGCTAACAGAAGACTAATGAAAAGATTTGAGTCTCTGCTCTTATTGCCCTGCTGCCTCTGAACAGAGATATGACAGCGACTTATCACCAAAAAAACGTTGCAAGACAAACTAAGCTCTCCTCCTCCTTCGACTCCAACGGGCAGAAAGCCGCGCTGCAGCGACTCAATGCGGCTTAATACTTTTGGGTTTGTTTCCTTGTGGAGCCGAGATAAGGAGCCATCCATCACGGGCTTCCGTCCTCGACCTGAGGATTCCATTAGGGCCCAAACAATATGTTCACTGTTTACGTCGAGCCCGCGCGCACAAAGGCAGTGCCAAAGAACCAATTTCCTCTTACCTCATTGAATAAGGAATCTCATTCATCTTCCAACCGTGCACATTTATAAAAAGCAGACGCGCTGAGTGGAGGCCCATTATCAAGCTGTCTTCGGCTGCCCGGCAACCAGCTGAGCACAAATGCAGGCTGATGGAGGCATGTCGGCTGTGCTCTTTGGAGATAGGAAGGCTGCTAAATGGGGAAGTTTGAGCGGATTGCGCTGAGTTAGGCTTTTTTGTCACGGAGGAGCATTTTCTTCACACGTGCATCTCCAAAGCGTCTGCAACACTTACTATAATCCTTGTTATTCAGCCATCCAAAATGTGCCTCTTCGAGTCAATTTTCTTGTCAGATCGCCACAATAAACACCTGCAGTTTTCTTTAGTTGTGGAGTGAATTTACATCTTTTCTTTTCCAAGTAAAGAAGAGAAAATCTTGTGTGTCAATAGATACACCCTGCACAGGAAGAATAAGCCACAAAAACAATCATTGTTTGCTTGCTCACTGAGTGCCAGACACATGCTTATTAATGGAAGGTTGAGTGGAAGGAAAGCAGTAGGGATATCCACAGCCTCAAAAGGGTTGTGAGCTGAATGTATGTATGACAGAAGCCTTCTTAATAAAACCCAAAATTGATCTTCATGTGTTTGGAATAACTGTCCTGTCAAAACACCCAGTTATGTTCAACCAGTTAACTATCTGTTGATCTGAGGTGAAGTTGACGAATTTGAACATGTGGGTTCAAAGAATTAATCCCATCATGACAGTTTTATGCTTGATTCATGTTTTCATATTGGACTTTTCACTAAATCGAATATGAAAAAAATCCAGTATGAAAAAAATCCCTTATGTATAACATATTGTGCAGCATCTACACTAGCTTTATTAGGAAAACATTCTTTATTTTAAACAAAGGTTGCTAGTCAATTGCTATTGTTCTCACACCCCACAGAAGTTGCAGCCCTGGGCAACCACCTATGTGGAATACGCCAAGAGCCAGCACTGTGCTCATATGATGTTTGGACGTAAATTTGTGACTGTCTGACTTTATTTTTTTCTCTCAGGGGACAAGAGGGAAACTGGAGAAAAATGCTGCCTGTGACTAAAAGTAGCAAAGAAACTGCTGCATGTTGGCTAATTTTTCTACCAGTATATGCAAAGGTTAAATAATTCTACAACGACCCTGCTGACACTGACTGGCTTTCTGAAGGCTTTCTGTTAGAAGGGAAAAGAAAGAAGTCGGATGTGGAGTTTTTCTTCTGATCCAAGAGGTGGTTGCTGTACTCCATCTATTATTCATCTCTGAATTAAAAAAAAAAAAAAAAAAAAATCCGTCTGTGATCTATCACGTCTCAGTAAAAAAAAAAGAGACATCAGATTTGCAGGATAGAGCTGATTGTAGGTCAGGGCCTTGATAAGAGGAGCATTTTGTTATAGAGCAGAGGCTTTCAACCTTTTTTTCTAAGAACGTTGCCCCAGGAAATACTAAGGTTTTTTAAATACTCTCTTGCTAACAGATATCTTATAGCAAAGTGTCTTATAAAGGTACAAGTAGTACAAGAATTTAGGCATTGGAATAGAGAGGAAAGGTTTTGTGTCGGGTTATACAAAAACCCATGTTCTTATGTGTTCAAGTTCAAAATTGGAGAAAAAAACATGCTAATGGTTTCAGATTTTATTTTGAAAAAAAAAAATATATATATATATATATATTTGTGCTCCTTTGGTTTGAACTATTTCATAAAATCCAAACAAAATACGTAAAAGTTTGTGTTTGAAACGTGACCAAGTACGAAATGTTCAAGAAGTAAAAGACAATGTATGAGTCAAAATGAAAGGTTTCCATCTTAAAGTTAAATAAAAGTCACACATGATCAACCTTGACACCTTTGTCTGTGGCTTTAAACCTGTGACTGATCCTTATAGAGTGACTGCTTTTGGTTTACACTGTATCAGCTGAGTGCTGTGCCTGAATCAATGCACAGTACCCGGCCATGACTGTGCCAACACGTCACTCACACATCGCCTCTCGATGTTGACACAATTTGAAGTTGCTGTTTCTCTACTGCTGCTTAAAGAGAGCCAGTAAAACACAGCAGTTAATTTCCAAACACTGGCAACTGAAGTAAACATCAATCTTTGACGCCTAACAGCCGTCTGCAGCCCGACTGAGGCGTGACGAGAGAGACGGCTCGGTGCGCAGTCTCCAGTCTGCTGGGCTGTGTAATACCACGGTGATGGCTTTCCAAAAAGCATGGAGAAAATAAAAGTGTCAGGCAGCATGAATCATAGTTAATTGGAATTAATTGAGCCAGCCGTAGTCTAATCATCATACAAATTGCAGAGTCCTTTCTTTGTAAAAGCAAAAAGTTTAAACTCCTTACAAGATGTAATCGATGGCTTCTGTGAAGCATTTCAGAGAATAAATCATCTTCTTAAGGAGCCTCACTGCACAGGAAATTATCGGAGTAACTGGAAGCTGATGTGAACATATTAATAATTCCACAAATAATCAGTTAAAAAAAAAAGATTTTAATTGTAAGATTTTTTTTTACAAGTGTGATCAACAAAACAAAAAATTGTACTCAATAAGATCAAGTGTTATCACAGTATAAAATTAAGGCATAGAGCCTTGTAAGAAACAATTGTGAGGTGAAATATTCAAAACATAATTTACACATTTTCTCTTTTTTAATATAAAAAAGCAAACAAAATCTTAAAGTTCTTTTTTCAATCATAGGATGTATAACACAACAAATCAGAGGCACAGAGAGGCAGATACTGTCCCCCAAAAGCGACGCAATCCAACCATATTAATTTGTAAGATAAATATTCATTTATATGCAAGTTTAAAAAGACTGTAGGTCTGTAAAAGACTTTTATTCATGAAAAAATAAAAAACAGAAATATTTGTAAAAATATGCATATGATTGATTAAATACACAAATATGTAGCATAACGTGTCACTCAAAACATCAACCGATTATATTTTAAATCTTTGCACAATAGCATCAGTGGTTGTTTAATTATTTCATATTTTCCATTTCTGTCAGTGTGGCTCATGAAATACTTATTCATACTGATTAGTTAGAATAGCTTGCCTGCAAATAATCACCTTTTGTGTAACATTGTTGTACAGGGCTTATAATGATAAATAAATAAATAAATAAATAAATAAATAAATAAATAAATAAATAAATAAATGATAACCGTCAACAGGAATGTATATTCCATTTCATTTAAATAATCATGTTTTAATGTACTCCTGTCCAGGGTGTGCCCCGTCTGACCGCTGAAGATAGGCACTAGCTCCACTAGCAACCCCATTAATTAATGGTGTACGATAATGGATGGATGGAATGGACGTTTTAATGTAAAGTCTTGTTTGATTGTTGAATTTTGGCCCTTTTGCCACACCATACATTTTCTGTTCGTATTTCCTGTTGTAGTCCGTCACCGCGCATGCCCAGTTAATCGGTAAGGAAGAAAGGAAAATGTCTCTTACGAGGTGAGTCCTGAAACAACTGAGCTTTACGCCTTCATAAGCAAATAAAATGTCATCTTTACGATCTGATTTGTGCTCCCCGTTATGCTGGTAGAATGTGTAGGGTTTTAAAAAATTCCAGATGACCGCTATTCTTTTACTTAATTAATGCTATCGGCTTTAGCTGCGGCTAGCGAGTAAAACGACGGCTTAACGTGAACATTAGCTTAGCATCACGCAGTAGCAGGTGGTTAAAAGTGATGCATTTCTATTTAACGCTATGTTTTAGTTCGACATAGCGATGGCTCATTGGTTTTTAGCTATTTATTACAATATTTAACGTGGTTAAATGTAGCTCTTGTTTGTCTTCACCTAACGGCGGCTAACGGTGTTGTTTGAATGCAATATTTTGGCCTTTTTATATAACAGTAAAACTGACGAGGGTGTTTTATTTATTCTTTTCATTAGTAAAACTGAGGAGGTATGTGTTGTTTGTGAAGCTTTTTACCAGCCCCGACGCAGCTGTCGCAGGACCAGCTGGAGGCAGAGGAGAGGCTCCGGGCCCAAAAGTCCCACTCCACCGCACTGGTGGCATCCCGCAGAGAGCCGCCTCCTTACGGACACAGAAAAGGCTGGGTGCCCCGCTCGCTTGAGGTGTGCACTTCCGAGTGTCCGATACGACACTAGGTTTCTCTCTGTGCTTGCCTGTAGTTGCGGCTGCTTTAATCTAACCCAGTAGTTTTATTATACGCTTGGAAGTCGTTGCAAACTTTTGAGTAATCTATATTTTGTAGGATTTTGGAGATGGAGGCGCTTTCCCAGAAATCCACGTGGCCCAGTTTCCACTGGAGATGGGCAGGAAGAAGAAGACATCCAATGCCCTGGCAGTGCAAGTGGATGCAGAAGGAAAAATCAAATATGACGCCATCGCAAGACAAGGCCAGGGGAAGGATAAGGTCTGTTAGCTAGCCATTGCTAACAGATTTTGCTGTGCAAATTGTCTTCTGATTTGTTGCAAAATCAAATGTCTTTCATCATTTCAGGTGATCTTCAGCAAATACACAGACCTGCTCCCAAAGGAAGTTCTAAAAGATAATGCTCAGGAGCTCCAGAGGCCTGATGAGGAGGTTGTGAGAGAGGTACGGTACTATATGCATGTTTTACCTGTCTGTCAAGAGCTTCAGCCAGGTTTCTATCAAATATTTTAGTTGTAATTTTGTAATTTCTGTCATTCATGCATATAGAAGTTTTTTTTTTTCCAAGAACATTTAAGTCTGATATTAGAAAAGATGATTGATTGCGTCTGTCCTGAGTTTCAGTCATCCAGGTCAGGATAGATCCTCCTTCACCTGATAATAGGTAGTGAAGGCTTAGAAAAAGTAAAAAAAAAAAGAAAAAACTTATCTATCTGTTGGATTCTTCAAACCCTAAAATATTAAACACAAGTTTGTTTTTCTGTCATTGAAGCACTAAGTGACTGGGTAATTTACAGGATTATCCTTTTATTGACGTGGTTCTATGTTTTTTTGTTTTTTTTCCCTAGCTGACGGAGAAAACCCGATCCGCCCTGGAGAAGCAGGTTTCTCAAAAGATCGCTGCCGCCATGCCTGTAAGAGCTGCGGACAAGCAGGCCCCTGCACAGTACATCAGGTTTGTTTTAGTTGGTTGATGAGTCGCAACACTTTAGATTTGTCAAAAAAAAGAAAAAAAAAAAAAGAAAGCAACTAACATTTAACGTTAAGACTGCAGTGGACCTAAGAAAAACTTAATTATCTTCTTGAATTACATTTTTCACCGTTTAACGGTCCCCACATTTCATGCCATCAAACATTATGAAGCTTTGACATCCTATCATCAGTTATTAGATATTACTGTCAATCTTCTTAGCCAATCAGGATTCACAAAGCAACATTACAACATTCTAACTGCATCTGAATCATATTGAAGTTAAAGAAAACTTCATTTTGTTTTATATTGCTTGCTCTGCAGACAGAAGTCACATATGTCTTATGTGATCACAATTTTTTGTATTAAAATAAACACTTATTGTTTTTAACACCCATCAAAGCTGGCTCACTATTAACATTATTTTATTTAGAAAACTTGATTTCTAGCCACAGTGAAGTTGAGCTCAGAAAGGCTCATATATTGTTTTTAAGAATCTAATGCACTCTGTTGCTGCATATTACAATCACAAATAATCATATTTCTGACTGCAGTTTCATAACTTCTTAAACAGCCTCAGTCTCCAAACAAAATCGTCCTCACCAATGAGTCTGGATTTCATTCAAATCATGTTGGTATTGCTTTAGAAGCTCTTCACATTACAGAATTTTTATATTTGTGGCATTTACTTTAAAATGTAAATCTGCAACGTGTTGTTGCTTCGACACTCTCATGCTGTTACAGTGTTTAACATTCTCCATTTAGCCCAACTCGTGCGTCTCCTTTAAAGTCCAGCGTTTACGTCTGTCATAAAACGTTTGCTTCTCTCCCCCTCTTTCAGATATACGCCGTCCCAGCAGGGAGTGGCTTTTAACTCTGGCGCCAAACAGAGAGTGATCCGTATGGTGGAGATGCAGAAGGACCCCATGGAGCCTCCTCGCTTTAAGTAAGCGCGCCACGCAAGATGCTTCAGTTGCTTTTAAAAGCACAACTCTTTGTTTCTGAAGGGAAATATTACATTTCTGTATGTAACTTGGATAAATTTGTGTTTCAGAATCAACAAGAAGATTCCCAGAGGACCTCCGTCACCGCCGGCCCCCGTCATGCACTCTCCTAGCAGAAAAGTAGGATTCAGTGGAAATATTCTTCCCGATTCATCCTGCTTTTCAGCCGTCCAGGTCTAAATATGAATCAAAGTAGGATTGTTTTGGGACAGTTCTCCCTCTTTGTTCCAGATGACGGTCAAAGAGCAGCAGGAGTGGAAGATTCCTCCATGCATCTCCAACTGGAAGAACGCAAAGGTAATGCCTTCTCTTCCCTCATTCATACTGACACTGAGAGTGTTTTATTGTATTGTTCTTTATCTTTTCCTGCTAATTTGATATTTTCCTTCAGGGCTACACCATCCCACTAGACAAGCGGCTGGCTGCTGATGGAAGGGGTCTGCAAACAGTTCACATTAACGAGAACTTTGCCAAGCTTGCCGAGGCTCTCTATATTGCAGACAGAAAGGTGACGTGTATTAAAAGTGACAAGTTGTAAATGTTGTTTAAAAAATGTACAGGGCCTTGCAAAGCTATTCATAACCCCTTGAATTTTCCGTATTTGGTCATGTTACAACCACAAACGGGGACGTAGTTTGGCAATTTTTCAACTCTGTTTACATTTTTTTCACCCCCATGTAAAATATTAGGCAAAAACGCAGCATGTAGTGTAAGTTTTTTTTTATTGCAAATGATTTTTTATGGCAAATGATCATAAAAAAAAATTGAGCTGGTATTATCACTAAATCCCAATGAAGTACATTAAAGTTTGTGATCGCAGCACAGCAAAGTGTAAAACAAAGTTCGGCGGGTGTGAATAGTTTTGCCAGGTGCCTCTATATGCAGCAAGCAAATGTTAACGCCGATGTCGCGATCAGGCCAGAGAAGCGGTGGAGATGCGAGCGCAGGTGGAGAAGAAGATGGCTCAAAAGGAGAAGGAGAAGAAGGAGGAGAAGCTGAGGGAGCTGGCTCAGATGGCCCGAGACCAGAGGGCCGGGATCAAGAGCCACGGCGACAAAGGTGGGTACCTGAACCGTGGCTCGACTCGCGCCAACGGGACGTTTTCTCACTCCTTAATCTTCTCCTCAGGCGGCGAGGACAGCGAGGCCAGGGAGCGTGACATGATCCGCCACGACAGGAGGAAAGACCGGCAGCACGACAGGAACATTTCCAGGGCGGCTCCCGATAAGAGGTGCTGGAAAACACTCTCTAAACACACAGCGTGCGACATCATCTTCTCTGTTCCGCACAGACTCTCATTCACTGAAACACTCTGCATCCTGCTGAAATCACGCAGCGGTGTCGGTGAAGGATCAAACACAGCGCTGTAGCACTTCCATATCTGTAGGTTTTATGCATGATCAGTGTGTGTGTGTGTGTTAGGAATCCATTTGCTCTGTCAGCTTGTTTGGTGATGGGGAGGGGGGGTTAGGAGTCCCTGGACAGGTAGAGGAAGTGAAAATCATAGGGAAGCTC
>NW_015113470.1:111978-115589 GCF_001443285.1 Poecilia latipinna | reverse complement strand
CCGAGGCTCTCTATATTGCAGACAGAAAGGTGACGTGTATTAAAAGTGACAAGTTGTAAATGTTGTTTAAAAAATGTACAGGGCCTTGCAAAGCTATTCATAACCCCTTGAATTTTCCGTATTTGGTCATGTTACAACCACAAACGGGGACGTAGTTTGGCAATTTTTCAACTCTGTTTACATTTTTTTCACCCCCATGTAAAATATTAGGCAAAAACGCAGCATGTAGTGTAAGTTTTTTTTTATTGCAAATGATTTTTTATGGCAAATGATCATAAAAAAAAATTGAGCTGGTATTATCACTAAATCCCAATGAAGTACATTAAAGTTTGTGATCGCAGCACAGCAAAGTGTAAAACAAAGTTCGGCGGGTGTGAATAGTTTTGCCAGGTGCCTCTATATGCAGCAAGCAAATGTTAACGCCGATGTCGCGATCAGGCCAGAGAAGCGGTGGAGATGCGAGCGCAGGTGGAGAAGAAGATGGCTCAAAAGGAGAAGGAGAAGAAGGAGGAGAAGCTGAGGGAGCTGGCTCAGATGGCCCGAGACCAGAGGGCCGGGATCAAGAGCCACGGCGACAAAGGTGGGTACCTGAACCGTGGCTCGACTCGCGCCAACGGGACGTTTTCTCACTCCTTAATCTTCTCCTCAGGCGGCGAGGACAGCGAGGCCAGGGAGCGTGACATGATCCGCCACGACAGGAGGAAAGACCGGCAGCACGACAGGAACATTTCCAGGGCGGCTCCCGATAAGAGGTGCTGGAAAACACTCTCTAAACACACAGCGTGCGACATCATCTTCTCTGTTCCGCACAGACTCTCATTCACTGAAACACTCTGCATCCTGCTGAAATCACGCAGCGGTGTCGGTGAAGGATCAAACACAGCGCTGTAGCACTTCCATATCTGTAGGTTTTATGCATGATCAGTGTGTGTGTGTGTGTTAGGAATCCATTTGCTCTGTCAGCTTGTTTGGTGATGGGGAGGGGGGGTTAGGAGTCCCTGGACAGGTAGAGGAAGTGAAAATCATAGGGAAGCTCATGAGTTCAATCTGAAAATACTGTTTGCTGGAGGACAGTCGAGATTAAAAAGCACGCAGAATGTTTACACTTCAAAAAGAGCTTTTTGTAGCTCTTCCTTCTGCTGGTTTCTTCTCTTTTTAGCAAATAAGTACAGAAGAAAATCCTCAGAGAGCAACCTAGCTTCTGGCTTTGTAATGATGACTTGTGCAATGAGTATCTTATTTATTAAAGGGACAGTATTATGTCAAATCGGCTTTGGTTTTGTAATTCTACATCATGTTATGTTGCTCCCTCATAAAAAAAAAAAAAAATATTTATTTATTTTTTTTAATGCATGTTTGGGAGATTGTTTAATCTGTAAAAAATGCCTGGCAGGCAGAAATAAAAAACACCATCCAAGGAGATGCAGAAACTGTTCAACGTTTCTTAAAAACTGGAAGGAGTGGTGAACCATTGTGTTCGAGGAAGAAATGTGTTTGAAAATAAAGGGTGGATGACTGCAGTGGGTGGTCACTTTTGGTGACATCAAGTCGAAGAAAACAACAGTAGAACTTGGCACTGCATTTAAGAAAAAGTTGGAGCTTTTCCACACACTATATGTGAAGGGAATTCTAGAGATTGGGACCGAACAGCTGAATAGGCATCAGAAAGCTACGAATCGGGGAGGCTAACCGGAGAAAAGGGCTGCAGTTTGCAAGGGAGCGTTCAGATTGGACTCTAGATGTCAGAAGGTCATGTGATTTTAACCGAGAGTTCACAAAACAGTCGAGGAAATTCACACTTTAGAATTTATTTGGAAAAATTTGTTTAGGGGAAGTAAAGTGTTGCTGACAGAGTAGCTGCAGTTTAACTTTGATTCATTTTCTTTCAACATACTGACATTTTCCTGAAGTTTTATTTACGTTATTTTCACGTTATTTTTTTACCCCCCGATTACAACCTTAAGATCATTCTGCTACTGATGGGGATCCTGCATATTGAACCCTCTGACATAAATGTTTCATCTCTTGTGTGTTTCCCCCTCAGATCGAAGCTCCAGAGAGATCAGGACAGAGACGTCAGCGAGCTCATCGCTCTGGGCAAGCCCAACCCTCGTACCTCCAGCGAAGCTCAGTACGACCAGCGACTCTTCAACCAGAGCAAGGTTGGAGCAAATAAACACTTAAACTGCATGAATTCAGCCTCACGTTGACGATTTGCGCCCTTTTTCGTGCCAAAAAGATCTAAATTCTACTTTCCCTTCCTGTTAAAATTGAAATCCAGCATAAATTAATTTGTAAAATGTTTATATTCTATCATTTTCTCTCTCTCTTTTTTTTTTTTTTTTTTTAAAGGGCATGGACAGTGGTTTTGCTGGTGGAGAAGATGAGACCTACAACGTGTACGACCAGCCGTTCCGCAGCGGCAGAGATATGGCCTCCAACATCTACAGACCCACCAAGAACGTCGACAAAGACGCCTACGCGGACGACTTCGACTCTCTTATGCAGAACAACAGGTAGCCTTTTTTATTTGTTTTTTTTTTTTTTTTACTACTTAGTGCTAGGAGGCGACTCATTTTTCTTTCTCTGCACCCACTAAGCCCTTCACCAGAGCTTCTAATAAGAATAAATCATTTTAGTTAGTGTTTTTCTTTAAGAATAAGCAAATTAAATTTAATCAAGCTATGAAAAAAAAACAATAAAAATTTCTTATTGATAACAAAAGCAACTGAAACTTTCCAACAATTCTCATGATTGTTTAACTTTTTCATTATTTCTTTAATGAGAAATACTTCATTGTTCATTCTGCTGACTTAAAAAAAAATATATATATATATATATATATATTTTCCTTTTTTTTCTGTGTGTGTGTGTCAGATTCGCTCCAGACAAAGAGTTCTCCGGCTCGGACCACGGGCAGAGGCGTGAAGGGCCTGTGCAGTTTGAAGAGGATCCCTTCGGTCTGGATAAGTTTCTGGAGCAGGCCAAACAGCACGGCGGCTCCAAGAGGCCGTCCACCAGCAACCGCTCCAAGGACGACTACCACGACAAGAAACGCAGAAAGGAATGAGAAGCCAGTCATCGTACTCTACGGAATACGGTTGTTGTCAAAAATTATGTGTGCTTGATTGTAACATTTATGTCAGTTCAAGTGTTTTAAAGGTCTATGAAATCTCCCCTGGTGTGCGAATACAACTGTTATTGACATTGAAATATGAACGTTACAATCGTGCATACATCTTTCTGACAGTTATTTTACTCCGTATCTCTGAGGAAAGTCTGGAAACAGCATATTGGATGAGAGGTAATCAGATTCTCTGTGCCTCAAAACGTTGTACTATATAAGATTTATTTTTTTCTCCCTCTGGTGTCGTTAACACGGCTCTTTTTAGTCTTTTGAGCAGTGATGATTGGACAGGGTAAACATAAAACTTACGGAGCAAAACTTTTGGAAGCCTGTAGTTAAAACCAGTGTTACTTCAGATCATTTCTGTAAATGTTCTTTGGAAATATTGTCCAGATCTTTTTTTTTTTTTTTTTTTTTTTTTTTTTTTTTTAAGAAAAACTTTTTTTTTCTTTCCTTCTCTCCTCCACTCTTTATTTTTTTTACA
>NW_015113470.1:77738-108819 GCF_001443285.1 Poecilia latipinna | reverse complement strand
ACTTTTTTGTATGGAACTATATTCTACCTGTTTTTTTTTTTTTTTTTTTTTTTTTTTTTTTTTTACATGAAACTTTCCTTTCTCTTTCTTCCCTTCGTCATCTTCCTGTGTTTTATTTAAAAGTATCTGTTTGATCACTGCCCAGCAGGTTTCTATCACTATCTAGAGGAACAAGCTTTATAAATGCTGTACATTGATAGCGCTGGAATAAAATGCATATTGTGTTAACGTTTGGTTCCCTTTGCTTTGTTTAGTAAAGTCGACTTTTCTCGTTATTTGGACTTTGACGCCGATTTTTAAAAATTTCATAGTGAAAAACTTTAATCAGGTTAGCTGCGTGTCCTTATGAAGTCTTAACGTACCTAAAACTTTGGCCTTAAATTGTCTTAAATTTATTTAAAAAGTGCTAGTTGGCTTTAAATACATTAATCACAAGTCTTAAATTTTGTCACCTCAATTGTGTAAGTTTTTTTTTCTTGGACTTTTCTATCAAGTTAAAGTTTGAGTCACATGTAGAGATCTTTGTTGCATTATCAGCTGATGTTACCAGTAGCTAGCTACTAATATACATGTAATAATAGTATATTAGTACTTTTTTTTTTTTTTTTACATTCTAGTAAAGTGCAAGTTTATCACCAATTTATCATCTCTTGTACATTTCTGTTGCCATTCAGCTTTTAAATTTCATTCATAACTGACTTAAAAAGCCTTTATTTTGAGTTTGCGAAACTAGCAGAAACCCTGTTCATATAACACATCAGCCATCGGATTATTTGAATACGAGTGATTATTAGTTGCTTACATCAGCTTCTCATTATTCTGCTCATTTCCTGTGTTCTGCAGCTCATTAACACGGATTATTAAATGCTTCACAGAAGCCATCGATTACGTCTCGTAAGGAGTTGGAGTTTTGTTTTTTGTTTTTTTGCAAGAAAGAAAAAAAAGAATCAGGCTCCACGATTTATGTGATGATTAGACTACGGCTGGCTCAATTAATTCCAATTAACTATGATTCATGCTGCCTGACACTTTTATTTTCTCCATGCTTTTTGGAAAGCCATCGCCGTGGTATTACACAGCCCAGCGGACTGGAGACTGCGCACCGAGCCGTCTCTCTCGTCACGCCTCGGTCGGGCTGCAGACGGCTGTTAGGCGTCAAAGATTGATGTTTACTTCAGTTGCCAGTGTTTGGAAATTAGCTGCTGCGTTTTACTGGCTCTCTTTAAGCAGCAGCTGAGTAACAGTAGCCTCAAACCGTGTGGAATTGGGAGGCGACGTGTGGGTGACATGGTGAGTTCAGGTACACAGTTCACAGTTGCTGTACAAGCATCAATCACACACAGTTCAATTAAGATTGATTGTGTGTGAACATAGTTTAATTCTTCTCTGCTTTAACTTGCATAGTGAATAACTAAAGTGCATCTTCATCTCTGTAAATGGCCAGTAGATATCAATAAATATGAAAATCAGACATGCTAATCACACATAAAGCCTTGAAAAATGTTCATACGCCTTTAACTTTGTGTCCTTTCAAATTGTCGATATCCTTTTCCTTTCATAAGATATGTGGAAAAAAAGTCATACATAATTATGAAGTGCAAAAAAAAATATTGTCCTACTCAGCCTTTAATTAATTTCCCCCCCATTGTGCATTGTACATATTTAAAAAAAAAAAAGAATCCAAAAAATATTTATTTTACAAAAAATTAATTCCTTTAAGTTTGGGTCACGACTGTAACCCTTGTTTTGAGAGACGTTGAGTGTTTTTTTTTTTTTTTTCCTTCCATAATTTTCAACATAAAAATCACCAATTGCTCCTGATGATCAGTTCTGCATAAAGAAAGCTCTGGGTAACACAGCCTGAAGGACACTCTGAGCTGTTTAAGATCACTGGAGTATTGGAGGGGATAAAAGCTCACAAAGTGAGTTTTGTCATGGAAGAGAAGAGCTGTGTAACGTCACCCTAATAGACTCTGCTGATATGATGAATGCAATGGATATCTCCACTTGGACTTCTCCATCGGTGGCAACGAGCAAAAAAAAAAAAAAAAAAAAGAATTCAGAGAAAGGCTTTCATTCGGAGGTCCTCTCATTTCATCTTCCTTCCCTCCTTCCTTCCCTGCGCTCTCCTCTCCCTGTCTGAAGAGCGAGCAGTCTGTCAGTCAGACAGATAGTTTATTAATGTGACACGGGGTAAAAGGACACGTCAGGGGAGATCAATCACACGGCCTTGGTGGAGGACGAGAAAGCTTTTAATAAACCCAATCATCGTGATGTGTTGTTGTGTTCTTCCTCTCTGTGTGGAACCCTTTCTGCTGCATCACCATTAATGACACCCGGCGTGTTTCTCCAGCAAAAGTCGGTCCCTGGTTGTTTTCATTCTGGCTGACAGGTAATGTTGGGATTTAAATTTAGATGCGATAGAGCCAGATTTGTTTCATATTCCTCAAGCAAAAAGCGTTGCAGATTAACTTTTTTTTTTTTTTTTAAATCCCCAACAGGTACATATAACATTTAGTTTATACTGTGAAGCAGGATTTGTGGACATGAAGGATAGAGGCCACCGTGAAGGCTAATTGTCTTTTATCTGAAAATCAGCACTTAATAGGATACATTCATCAGCTAAAGGTCAGACCGAGACAAGGAGGAAAACTATTTTCATGGTCATCAGCATGAGGCCCTGGCTGGATAAGGGAAGATGTGCCTAACAGCAAATCACAGCGACGGAAGTAGATGCGAGCAGATTTGGGTGGGACTTTTTTTTTTGTTTTGTTTTCTACAGATAACAGGGCTTTACAGAAGTTTTCACACCCCTTGGAATGGATTTTTATCTGGCTTTCATGTAGCTGACGAGTAAAAACTCGTTAAATATAATAAACTGGAACCAAAAATAAATGTTTGTTTCTATTTTTACTTATTTTTTTCCAAAAATAAACCTGAAAAGTGTGACATACACGTGCAACTGTCCACTTTTTTTTTTTTTTTTTTTAATCAAACACTCCCAAATGAAAGCGTTTTCAGAAGGCAAACAAGCAACAGGCTCAGCTGCAGTTACCCAGAGTTGGCGCCTGTCATATCTTTTATCACTTATCGTGAAAAATGTCTAATCATGATACGAATTTCGATTCAGCGGTGTTTCGATAAATTTCGGTTAAAGTCTCAAAAAAACTAAAATGTTATTTTTGCTATTTTTTCCATTGCTTTTTCCAGCAAGAGCATCAATAAATATCACTAAGAAGTATCAATAAATACCAGTAAAAAACGTATCAATAAATATCAGCAAAAAGCATCAATTTAAAGTTACAAAACACTAAAATGTTATTTTTGCCCATCAGTAAAAAGTATTAATAAATCAGTAAAAAGTATCAATAAGTGATACTGGTATCAATAAATATCAGTAAAATTAAAGACTATATGAGCAGTGTAGTGTAATAAATCATGCTTTTTTAAGTAAGTGGCATCCTCAAGAAGCTTTATTTTAAACATATATGTTTGTATTTGTGGCCCCATCAATGCTATGCCTTGCACATTTTCATTCAAACCCCTGTTTGTGTCACATTTACTCAGGCCTTTTAAGTAACATGAAATTCGTCATAATAAAGTTAGGGTTAGGTTAACAATTAAAGTCAAAATCTTCGCAGATTGTGCGTCACTGCTGACCTCTTGTGGTTGGCAGAGCTTTGAAGAGCTGCTGGTGATCCCTACGTTTCCCCCCCCAAGTGCAGATGGAACACATGGCATCTCATTCCCCCCCGCCCCCACCAGTCACATAATTTTAATTTGAATTTATTAAAACTTGCTTACTTCTCACTTCAAAACACAGGATGAGGCGATTCACACGTACCGGCCTACAGAGAAGGCAAAATTTTTCAAAGCGAAATCTAAGCCATCGCAGGGAAGTCGTCTGAGGTAATGGTGGAAGAAGATAAAACTTTAACTTTTCCAAACTGGTATAAATTGTTACAAAAATTGCCAATCAATCAGTTTTCACGTTTATTCAAAAGGGTACTTTTAAATTGAGAAATGAGACTGTAAATGTTGCTTTAATCAAGCATGATTTAATTCCCAAATACTGACAGTAAATACATTTAAGCTTGTTTGGTGACACAGAGTCTCTAAACCATCATCTTTTACTGCGTAGACCTGTAAAAACTTTTTTTTGTACTTGGTAACACTTGGTAACACAACACCTCTTGTAAAATTCTCCCTTTTTGTAGCCTTTTTGTCATACAAAATGTTTCAATCATATTTCATCCATTATATTTTTCCTATTTCTCACAATATCTTGACATCTTGGAAAATGCCATTTGTTGATGTGTTTGGTAGCTCTGCCATGCTCTTTAGCTTTGCAGTATAAGTCACCCTGCTTCGTTTTTATTGTCCTTGCCAAAATCTTGAAACTGGGTAAAAAAAAGTACAAGTATTTCAACTTTAGTGAATGCCCCTGCCATATCTGTTCATCACCAAATGCATGCCTCGGTGTGCATATGATGCAAGTGTCTAATACTTGTGACTCATGTATCCACAGACAACATGGGTGGCGTCATCTTTCACTACATCTTTGAGGATTGTGTACTTCGACTTCCAAAGCGAAAACGTCGAGCCGGGGATGTTTGTGGAAGAAGACGAAGACAGCAGAGTTGCATTCAGGATTGGTTTTCTGGATCCTGAACTATTTTGCACACAGACCACAGTGCGTTTATCTGGAGAACTTCATCTCTAGGAACGTTCCTGAGCAACACAGGAGACATCTACTTCTATACTCATCCACTGATTATCTGTGGGAAATAGGAGATTTTCTTCTTGTACCTCTTGGCTTTAGGGCATCTGTTTCTCAAACGCTGAGCTCCTGTCTGCTTTAAAAATATTCATATCATAATTACTGCAGGTAAATGCTGGCAAGAGAACAGAAGAACTTAAAAAAAAAGCAAAACAAACCATCAATGTTTGTAGAGAAAGCTAAATATTTGATTGTTCTCATGGAGAGAAAATGAAAAACAATGAAAACAGCTCAAAGTGGGCAACCAGACTGTGAACTCCCTGTCTAATGATGGAACATACACACATTATGATGCGCAATATTCACGCAAACACAGTTACAGGGACACTCTGGAGGATGTTTACTGCGTCAGACAAAGCACGTCTGATAAAGAAAGGCAATGCCTTTGTAGTACTTTATTTACCTAGTCGTCCACCTGATCTAACAAATACAGCTTTGTTGCCATGTGTCACATTGTTTCTTTTTTTTCACGGGCAGACAGAGGCTCTTAAATGACTGAAAGTCTGTTTTCATTTAGCTGTCGAAAAAGCTTTCACAGAGAATGCCGGAGCTGTCCCCTTCTGCAGGTGTTTGATCAGCGGAATCAGTCCGAATTATATGGATGGGATTTTGGGTATATTGGGAACAATATTCAGAAATCCAGTGGGCAGGTGTGGAGAGCCACTGTGTGCTGCTACACTACCTGCTTATTTCTAACTGCCACTGAACTGAATTGAGTTGGTTTTTTTGCAACGATTTTTCAGGCTTTTCAAAGTTTCATCCATCTGTTTTACCTGCTTGTTCCCATTTGGGTTTATGGATGGCTGATGGAGTGATCAGGAATAAACGGCCAACCCATACAGTGCCTTTGTACCTCTTTAACGTTTTCACTGTTTGTTACAGCCCGCCCATCCATCCATCCATCCATCCATCCATCCATCCATCCATCCATCCATCCATCCATCCATCCATCCATCCATCCAAAGTTATTGAACAGAGTTGAAAGTTTAAATCAGGGATAGATTGCCAAATCACATAAAATCCCAATAAAATACATTTAAAGTTGAATGCTTTTGCAATGTGTTGAAGAGCTATCCGTAGACACGCCCGTATCCTGTGGGCAATTAGGAATTCTCATCACATGAGGACTTACTTCCTAACTGCTCCTTTAAAGCTCACTCTGACCTTAAGCTTGCTTCTCCAGAGTTTCCAGCAGCGGTGTCTGACCTTGACTCTGAACTGGGCAAAATCGACTAGTAGAGAGGTATTGTCTGGCTCAAGAAGTCGAAATGAACTCTGTAAAGACCCAGAAAGTCTTGAAGGTTAAGAAGGGGAGCTGTGTAGCCTCGGGAAAATGGAGGATTCGATGTTCAACACAGACAGACGCTTCCTTTTAATGTGTTTTTGTAATTTTTCCAAAGATTTTCAGAGCTATGAAAATAAAAAATATATGATGATCTGCATCAGGGAGCTGTTTTTGCTCATTTGTAGTCAGAGCTTTATTAGACTTAATGACAATGATTGAAAAATATAAGACTTGCTTGAGATAAAATATTTTTTTAAAATTAAATTGTGCCTGTTTGCATTTTTTTTTAAATTGCAAAGTAGGTAATTTGTTGATCTACTTTTGCTTCTTATTTTTGTTACTACTGTCCTCTGAACTCTATATATTTACATTGCCTTTTATTTGCTGATTGAATTTAACCATTTACGTTCTGCATCATTGGAGCTGTTTTTGCTCAAATACAAATCAGACCTTCATGAGAGTTGATGACAATGTTTTAGTAAGAAGCAAACAGGATTAAATATTGTACACAGTTGGGTCTCTGTTGCTCATTTTTGGGATTCACTTTATGAATCGCAAGACATTGCGTTTAGAAATTCATACGGATTAAAGAGAAAGACCTAATAGTGCAATGTTTATTTACCCTTGGGGCTACTTATATAGAGTCAACCATTCAATCAATGACCCTTTTCGCCACTAGATGGCACCACCAACACAAAAAGAATGCGAATGTGAGACTAACTCTCTGTCGCCTGCAGGTGATTCCAGGAGTCTGGAGCTCCTCGGCACCATCGAATTTGCATAAAAATAAAAATAAATAAATAAATAAGTAAATAAATAAATAATAGGAGGGACAGGCACGGAGAAATGGCAAGATGCTGTTGTGGGCAACTGCAGCCTGGGTTTTGTCTCTGCAAGTGGTGCTTGTGCACAGGATCTGTGCGAGTGCCAAAAACTGCATTAGCTGAGAGTGAGATAGAGGGAGCCAGCAGCAGCAGCAGCCAGTCAGTCAGGGCCTCTTTATATCAGCAGGCGGCTTGTCGGAGATACTATTCCCTCCTCTCTGTTTGGGCTTTTTCCAAATTGGACAGCCTATTCAGGGTGCTGCTGGGAAAGAAAATGAACTCCCATCAGCACCGGTAGTCCCATCACTTTCCATTCCAATTTGAAGAGGGGGCGGTCATTAATTTCCCAATCGATGAAAGCAAAAAAAAAAAAAAAAAAAAAAAAAAAAAAAAGGTTCCATAACTTGAAGAAAGCTTGTTTCTGAGAACAAGAGCTAATAATTAAAATGCTCTCAGCACACATTGACAGCTTTTTTCTTCTTCTTACACAGTTACACAGCCTGTATAAGCAAGAAAGTGGAGCTGCACATTGATGAACCTCTTGTATCGCGCTGTACTCGTGCCCTCCCGCACGCGCGCGCGCCGCTGGCGCCCCGCGCGCCACATTCATCTGACCTTGACACCGGGAAGGGGAGATGCC
The DNA here is from genome assembly GCF_001443285.1 of Poecilia latipinna. Classification (NCBI taxonomy): domain Eukaryota; kingdom Metazoa; phylum Chordata; class Actinopteri; order Cyprinodontiformes; family Poeciliidae; genus Poecilia; species Poecilia latipinna. The sequence goes on along the minus strand of NW_015113470.1, from coordinate 101,290 downwards.
CGCCGAGCCGGTGGAGCCAGCAGCACTCCATTGGCAGTCTCCAGAGCCTGTTGCTGTTGATGAGGACTGCTGATAGAGTGCGGCTTCACTTTCTCCAGCAGCGAAAATATGTAGGCTACCGCTCCGGATTTCAGAGAGAGAGAGAGAGAGAGAGAGAGAGAGAGAGAGAGCTCCCCCGCCCCGAAGGACAACATACACTATTCGCTGTATAGCTTCATTTTTTTTTAATGTTTTTGGAGGTAAGAGTTCAGCTATAGTCCATGGAACGTTTCCTGGGATACATACAAGTGAAGCTGTTTTACAAAGAAGTAGTACACGCAGGGGAAAGTTGGACATATATGCTGTTTGAGGTGTACAACAGATATAAAGTCCACACAATCCTGTTAAAATGCTAAGAGTTTATTCTTGAACTTGCCATAAATAGGTTGCTTTGTTCAACTGCCTTTACTGCAGTTTCAGCATTCAGGTTTCTTTGGAATACATGTGACATTTTGTAGTGATCACTTATAAATATCTTTCACCTGTTCCAGTATGATTTTCTTGACATTTGTTCATTTGGAACCTTCAATTTAAGCAATTGTGGCACAGAGGTTATAAAGAATTAAAATAATTGCATCAATCAGGGCTAGGAAACAAAAAAATCCACAGTATGTACACAAAATGGCACAGAGAAGACAACCCTAATAATTACAAAAAAGAAGGGACTTTCCAAAAACTGTTTCTATGCATAAGAAAACCTGTAATTCCTATAATTTATATATAGATATGTATATATGTACAAAATAGCCATACTTTTAATTATGACGCATTTGGTATTCCTATCAAATAAGATTTATTTTGTGCTTAAATGTATCAGCTTTTAAGAAAACAGGAATAAAAAAGGAAAGAAAGAGATTTGGTATTCCATCATGACTCAAGTACAAAAAATTGTGTCCAAAGCTCAAATCACAACCCAGTAACGTCTAAAAGAGATTTATTGATATATAAGGTAATGTGCAAGGTGGACAGCAGTTTCTCCTTAGGATCCGATTTCTGGTCAGACCTTAAACAGGAATGTGAGTGGCAAGGATAATAAACTGAGAATATAGCAGATGCAGGAGGTAATGGACAAACCCAGCAGAGGTGGTTTTCCATAGAAAATCGGACGAGCTTGTTGCAAGCTTGTTTCCTCTGAGACGTAACTGTACATGAAAATATTACAAGTTGTCAGTTTACCAGGGATTGTTTCACCCATAGGATTGAATAGAGAGGGAGAGTCTATACGCTGGAAACCAGAGACAATGACGTCGCAGACAGAGAAAACTAAGGTGTTTGGGTAAGTTGATCCTCTTCAGAAATTTAATAATATTAAAAATGGTAATAGCAAAAGCACAATATTGCCATACATCTTGTAGAACCAGTGTTCTACATGGTGAAAACAATGTTCGAGCTGTTGTACGTTAGAAGTCTGCGGTGATTCAGATTCAGGCACTGCAGCAGCCACTTGCTTGAATATTCAGCTTTCAACATTGTAAAAAAAAAAAAAAACATAAGATGAAGCAACTACACAAGTGAGAGTCCTTGAAGGTCTTTTGCATTCAAATTTGGGGGTTTTGTTATACAGAAGAGATGTCAAGCATTAGGGCCAATTTTGAAAAGTTCAGAGTCTGTCTAGGAGCATCAGCATGTCCCTGCCTGTGTGTCTGGATAGAGCTTCATCTAATGAAACTATCCTCTCAGAGGCTTTCTGTGAATATTTATCTCTGCGCTATGGTGTCTAATGCATACACGTACGAGACCTGTTTAAGTGATTAATGATGTTTATTGAAATATTGGAGATATGTATGAGGCTGTAGGTTCTGTCAGCAGCCTGGGGGATTGTCTAAAGAAAGGGAAAGGCTGATTAGAAGACCTCAGGTAATACTGTAGTAAGTGAATTATGGATAGAAGATATCTTACTTGCAGGATGAGTAATTCTAGCACTGGGGAAGAACAGTGGGTAAAGTAGTGAGTAAGTTTCGCAGAAGTCAGTTGAGTAATGATGTGTTGTGGAGTTCAGTAAGTTTTGCAGGTGAGTAAAACAGTGATGAATCACACAACCATAACCTGCCGTTTGGGCTGTGGCGTGAAAATACCCCAAGTGACAATAACAGCGATGTCCGACAGTTTGTTCACTTTCAGAGCCTCCTGTGACACCTTTGTCCACTTGCTGACCGCATGTACTTATTCTGAACTGAATGTGCCTCCCCAAACAAAAAATAGTACATTTATCACAATATTGTTGGAAAATGTTCACTTTTGTCAAAAGTTTCTTGTTAGCACTGATATGATAGTGCTCTCCTGGTTTCTACCAAGTTGAATGTAAGAAAACATAGACATGCAATTAGTCCATAAACCCAAATATTTGGTCTCATTTATAAAACCTCCTTGTAAGACATTGTGTTTCATTGAAAAAATGTCAAGTTTTGTCAGCTCTTCCCACACTGAAGGATGCTTGCTTGTGGAAGTGTTCAGATGATATAATTTGCTTTGTTAAATATCTGATATTTCTGCCACACTTAAATTTAGTCACATGTGTGGCTCTGTATAGAATATATTACTGTGAATATGGAGAAGTGCTAGTCCAGCTGCTCCCTGCAACTCCTGCCTGATTGATTTGTTGGCGCAATGCTAGTCCCGGTGCTTTCATCTTTATGCATGGAGGTTCCCCGAAGCATCTCAAGCCCCCCAATTTTCCTGCATTTCCCTTCAATCTCCAGCTCATCATCTCTCCCACCCCTGCCCCATGCAAACTGACCCTTCACTTCTTCACCACAGGGAAACTGTGTTCTGAAAATGGGCCTGATTATCATAAAGTGGCAGTAAGGGTTACCTGGGGACAGCTGCAACTGCTCGACATGTTTAGGTGGGAGGTGCTTGCAATGGGGCCACTCCGCTGTAACTGTTTTCGACAGATGAAGGAGGTTGGAGGCAGGATTTGCAGCTGTGCTCTACACGTACCTGGTAGTAGGTCAGCTGGCATCATCTCCTGAGGAGGAAGGGACACAGCTGTGATCTTGAAGTTTTCCCTTTTTTTTTTCTTTTTTCTAGCTGAACTACTACACATCAAACTTGAGCTAACCTTTTTCTTTAAACATTGGCTTACATAATAAAACGTTGATGCCTCTCTTAAAGGTGAAAAAGGATTTGAAGAGCTCTATTTTAGTGTAGTCCAAGGAAAAAGAGAAAACAGACGTGGGCTCTGGTGGAAGTAAGGAAAATGTAATAACCAACTCTGACTCGCTTCTTGAGGCAGATGCAAGATTGTTTTGCTCACATACCTGGTGATCAGGCCTACCTTTGTAGTGTCACTCCTGATGGTCTGGTTCTTATCTTTGCTATTACAATAACCTCAGAGTCTGTGGGTTATTATTACTCATCTTTCCCAAAGCTGCCGTTACCAGCAAGCATCTCCTTTCAAATAATCTTCAATGTTATCCATTGTCACACAGTAATCACTCAGTACCTCTCCTCTTCAGTGCCAATCTGGACCTCCACTATAAACCAGAAAGATCCCTTCCAACTGCATCAATAAGCCTTTCAAATATTTTGTGCTTGTGATTGCTGCCAGCACCAGAGGCTTAAGTTACTTGGGGACGTATCTTCCCATTTCAGCTCATCTACCTGTCATTTAAATTTCTAATTTAGACGGTAATGGCTGAGATGATAAAGCAAAACACAAAGTGTCATGACGACGGTAAAGGCGAAGGAACATGTTGTGTTGCCAGTTGAATTTCTACAATAATGCGTGCTACATATTTAACTGATATTGTGACTTGGGATTGTGAGCTAATAACTTGTAGGTGTGTGTGTGAGCGTGTGTGTGTGTGGGGGGGGGGGGGGATTATAAACAAAACAAAAAGTGAAAATGAGCTGTGGTTAATGTGAAGGCTGTGATTATGTATTTGTCAAATAATTGTCGTCTACTTTGCCATTAATCATCTGTGAGAAGGTTTACAACAAACATGAAGGAAGGAGAAATGGAGAAACAAGCAAAATACTTAAATGCAGAAACACAATGTCATTAATTAAATGTATAATGCCACAGTATGTTTACTTTAAGAGGTGTATGTCTGCTGTCATTATCAGCCTATAGCCATAGAGGCTGGACTTTTTGGCCCATTCTATCACAAATCCAGTGACTGTGCAAAATGAAGATCAAGAAATTATGTAAGGATGTTGCTGAAACTGCTAAAAGTTGGATTAAGAATTATACAAACATGAAAGAATAGTGGGGAATCATCAACATTATTGGAGAAACTGAAAACAATCCAGCATTATCACAATTAATTATTGCTTAAAATAAGGTTGTAAAATACAGCAGAAGTCATGACTTCATTAAACAGTAAAAGGTAAGAGGAGTCTAGGGATTGAGAGTAAGAAAACCAGTAAATCAGGGAGGCTAATTTGAAAAAATATATTCTACCAGAGGAATTCCAAGTCAATGGGAGAAATCCTAGACGGAGATGTGAAGCGTGATTAGAATCGAGCTGAAGTGCGCAGGAATTAAATGGCCAGTATAGGTTATTCCATCGGAGCATTTCTCCCTTCCTGATAGGACGGTCAGATTTCAAAATGACAATTCAGCACGCTCAAATTATGCTAGAGTGTTTTAAAGTCCATGAGTCATCTTCTTTCAAAAAATAGATTGGTCACCATCGAGTTCAGACCATAGTCCCATTGAGACTAATTTGCACTTTGGTTCAGTTTTTCCATCACTGCCTCAAGATTATACTGAATAATTAATGCCTGGTAAAAAGTAAATGTTTCAATGCAGGAGCTTATTGATACGATGCTACATCAACGTAGCAACAAAATAATGGATTGCAATTTTTTTTGTGTGTCTGTCTTTGTTAGGGGTAAATATAGTGGCTCAAGCACAGACAGATTGAAAAGAGAGCATATTTGAATCCTGACAGATTCTCAATTAAATTTAATTGCACTTTGACTAGGCCGTTCTATCATGCATGTTCTTTGATCTAAACCATGCCGTTGTAGCTCTGCCTATATATTTAGGATCATTGTCTTCTGTGAGTCCCTCATTCTGGGCAGCGATCCACAGCATGATGCCGTCTCCACTATGTTTCCCTATGAGGACGGTATGTCCAGAGTTTCTTTTCACACATGGTGATTTCAGGGTTTTTTATTATTTATTTTTGTTTTGACGAGGATAAATTCTCCTAAATGAGAACTCATTCCCTGCCACTGGCAGTTTGAAAAATAATTTGTTCTGTTCCATTTGTGCAAATTTCTCTTTAAAATATCTTTTTATATTTTTTAAATTTCTTCATGCATTAAACATCGCAGTGGTGTGTAGACTGTTTTAACAGAGTTCGCTACCGAAACAGAGCCTCTATATTCATGAAGACAAGTAAATAAGCCTCATACAACACGGTAATTGGTTTGTTGAAGAGGTTTGGTATTTTGTTGCACAAACAATAAAACCTATTGGGTTCCTCCCTCCATCTTTGAGTTCGTAAAACAAATATGTGAGTCGCATTTCCAATATTTATTTATTTATTTTAACAATGAATCCCTGTCAGAAGTATTAAATTACAAAATACGGCCAGACCAGAGATATCATATGAGATAGTGGGGGTGGGTAGTCATTACCATCTCTAAGCCAGTGAAGGGTAGCGAACCCAAATGGAAGTGCCACCACCGTCTCCTCCCCGGTTTTATTAAGCTCCTCCTGAATATGAATTGCCAAGCTTTCCACACAGGCCTTAGCATTTTGTGGTCAAGGCGAAGGAGGAACAGGCTGCTGTGAGACATCATAAGTGCGTTTCTTTCTGCTGGTCAGACTTTAAATTAGCAATGCATGACAGTAAAAATACAAGGCATGAAATTAGCTGCAGCTCCTGTCCTCTGTGATCCGTCTCCTTAGGTGTTTTTATTCCCCCTACCCCGCCATTACAAATGAAGAGGCAGAAAAATACAGATTAGATGGGTTCTTTGGAATAAGCACTAAAGAGATGTTTATGGAGATACGTTCGGCGTGGCGCAGACGTATAATTTCATTTTCAAAAGATAAAGAAAAGCGGGATGTGTGATGCATATCGAACATCCCGCATAACTATACGTTGCTGTTACATTTAAAATCTTTCTTGATTATGAGTGGTTTATACCACTGAAATACTTTCACGTCATGTCATAAACCAACGTGAATTAGAATTTTTACTTCACTCCATCACTACTAAATACCAGCCGACTGCCTTCAAAAGACAACGTATTAATAAATGGAGTCCACCAGTGTGCAATTTTACAACAAAATCAAGGATTTAGGAATAATTGTGTGGAGAAGCTTAAAGCAGGGCTGGAGTAAACAATGTAGCAAGCTTCGAACCTCTCATGGAGCACCGTTCAAGGCATCGACTGAAAATGGGAGAAATGCTGCACAGCTACAAACCGACTAACACATGGCTATGCACCAAAACCAGGCTGAGAAAGAAGAGTCAGAATCAGCCAAGTGGTAGGAGAAATCCAGATAATTTGTAATTTTGCTGTCAAATAGGTTTGAATCCAAGTACATATTGCTAATTTGTTTGCATCACAATTCAGCACATTCAACGGATATATTTTCTTTACAAACTGATGAACTTGTTCACAATTGGGTTAACTCAGGATGCTAGATGATGGCAAAGTGTTTTCAATACAATCCCTGGTATGTGTTAGATGTGCATCAACAGGCATTAGTGGTATAACTTTGATGGATCTGTATAAACCTCAAATTTGGTTTGAGCCCAATTTGATATAGTAGTTTATAAAGGATTCAGGAAGAATGGTGGTAAAAAAAAGCAAAAATGCATAATGTTTGCATTTAGCCACAAGCCATGTAGCGGCCACACAAAAACACGCTAACATAACCATAGTAGAACTTTTCGGCCAGCATTCAAAACTCTACGGAAACTAACACCACACATCGATTTTAACACACCATTAGGGATGGTGGTGGCAGCATCATACTGTGAGGACAGAATTCTTGGTCTGAGTAGATGAAGAGTTGGATGGAGCAAGAGGCATATTGATATTTTAAAAGGGCCCAGTCAAAGTCCAAAACTATTCTACAGATTTGTCTGTTGAAAACTCAAAAATGCTTTTTACTGATTCTGCCCATCAAATTTTCTATCAAAGGGGGAAAAACAGTCATCTCATTAGCATTTGCAGCCAAATGTTCAACAAAGTAATGAATCAGGGTGGCAGAATACAAATCTGGGCCACACATTTTTAAAAAATGTTTGTGAATGAGTTTCCTTCCAGCTCTCGATTCTGCACAAAGTCCCAGTAAAGTACGATCAAGTTCATGGCTAAAAAACGACTAAACGTGAGAAACAAGTATTCATCCTTCAGTAAGCCAGCGGATGTCTTTAGATGTGATTCTTAGCTGATAACGGGACTCATTACACGTTACTGTTATAAAACGCCATCTTTATGAATATCTTCAAGGGCACCGACAGCAGGAAATTTGTCTGTGATTAATTCTTTGGGGTGAGTTAATCCCTTAGGAGACCGAAAGACGGCGGAGGCACTCGACAGTGTGTAAAAAGGTGTTCGAGTGGCTTCACTTAATAAAATAACATTAATAACAGCAGCAGTAAAAATTAAAGAAAATCTTGTGCCGGGGGCAAGAAAGGAGTCACTATGCTCTGACTCAATTGACCCGGCTCTCCCGCTGGATCAAGGTGTTTTTGGCTGGGTGAACAGTGTTTCAAGGTTATGCAGAGAGATGCAGTCAAACGTAATGGCAGCCTATAATGAGTGTTTTCCTGTGGGATGGACGGTGACTTTGTGGATGGCAGGTGATTTAAGACCTAAGGGGAGGGAAAAGGATTACATACTCTCAGACTAAACTAATTTAAACCAATAAATCACACCTTGGCAATGCCTTGATGTGTTTTTGCGTTGTTTTTCGATCCGTTTGGACACCTACATCTGTTTCATTTCACTCAGATCACTCATTCCGCATCGCCTTCAGCCTCTGTCGCTCGTCTCAGTTTTTCTCCTACGTTCGTTTATTGACTCTTGTTTAAAGAACATCAAATGCTTAATCAGGGGATGACACAGTCTGCAGCCATATGCCGTAGAGGACGATTATTGGCTTAAGCGCCGTGACAGAGACGAGTGATGAATCGCAAAGCGGCGGGAAGTAGACACTTGATCGGCCTGTGCATTCTCTGAACGCGCACGCTGCAACACTGAAGCACTGAGTGCCTTTGCTTGGCCCATCATTGCAATTAATGTCACCAGTGCAAAGGAAAATGTGAGATAAGTACAGAGGAGGTGCAAGAAAAGAATAGAGAGACAGAAGAGAAGTGGAAATGAGCAGCCGGAGAGCAACATGTAATAAAAGGGTTGGGCTGAACGCGTTTACTCTTTAGCGTGAGTGATAATATAAGAACTATGGCTGTCTTCAAGGGCACTGCTTACCAGAACAAAAGGAATAATCCCAATTATCCTGTCGGTCTTCAACTTATATAAAGAGTACCAACCAAAGCTGACAATGTTCTGGATACTTTTGACCTTTCTGACAACCTTGCTGTTTTACAGTGCCTTGTAAAAGTATTCATATCCCTTGGACTTTTAAGCGTTTTTTTATTTTTTTACCTCTCTCTTTTTTTTTTCAAAGGAATTCTTTCCAAATACTATGCAAAAATTACAAGTGGTTTCACAATTGAAATGTCATACAAATAATGATCAAAAGCTGTCACAATTTAAATAAGTCATCTTTAGTGCTCCGAGTCTGGACTTAAAAGTACTCGGTGAAATAAATTTAGTTAATTTCCAGTTTTGATGTAACATGTTGGACGAATGGAACAGAGAGCAAGAAATGATCACTTGAACGCAAAGAGTAAGAATCAACTCTTCTACACTTTTTCAGTATTTTATTGGCATTTTCTAAGATAGTTTTTTTTTTGCAGATAAAAATGCGAAAACTGTGATTTGCCTTTGTTGTTGCAAAACAAATTACAATAACAAGAGTCGCAAAGTCAAAGGAGTCTCTCAAGTCTGTTCTAGCTAACAGATGATTCTGACCAACCTGTATAGGTCTGTAGATCTTGTGACAGCAGGTTGTGGGTGTTTCCCAACTAAGGGAAGAGACTGAACCATAGGTGTGAAGCTATGGATTTTTGTGCATCAAGGATTTCGTGGAGCTCAGCAAAGTTGGTCTTGCCATTTGCCTTTTGTTAGGAAAAGGGAGTTGTCCGTTTGACGTCAAAGAGGACTGGTTTGATCCTGACAAGTTCTGGGTTAGGAAATGTATACCAAGATAGTCTTTGATAGTTCTCCAATCTTCATCCCCAGGGATAATGGGGACCCACTGCATCTTTTTCATCCACTTCACAGTTATCCACTACTTTTTGGTGGTTTAGAGCCAAAAATCTCAATGAAACACACTGGGTTGTGTTGGCTATGTGACAAAATGTAGAAGAGGCAAGAGGCAAGCAGCATGAAAACTCCAGCAAAGCACAGCAGGTTGGTGGAATTTACTCTTGAATGAATCCTGCTCTAAATAACCGTTAAATTGGAAATGTGGATTTTCCAAATGTAGATTGCTCCCACTGCTATCTGCTGTACTGGTGTGCGTTTGCTCAGCTAGGCAGAGAAATAATCTAATGGAGTGCTTTACCTGATGTCATGGAATTTCCTGTCTTATAGCTCCGATGTCAATTATTTGTTAAGTCTATTTTCTATCCCTTAGTTATAAACTAAAACTAATTGATTTTTTTCCTCCCTACAAAGGAGTTAATAAATAAAATTCAAGTAAATTCAGGGAAAAGTGGATCAAAATGTCAAAGATAGTAATTAAAGGGAGCAGTTATTTTGTCTCTGTAAAGAATTGCGTTCAAGTCTATAAAGATCTTAACAGGTCTGACCTGTCCTGTCACTCTGCAGCAACTGCACATCTGTTAAGCATTTCATCCTAAACACTCACGAAAAAAAAAAAAAAAGACACATATAAACTGTAGCTCAGAAGCTTCCTGATGCAATGTTGTTCTGCTCAAAACACACCCGGAGCAAAGTCTTTACCGATCGCGCCAGGGCTCAGCGGTATTTAAAATCCAGCGCACCTTTTATTGACATGCACAATGCCTTTTCTCACCCCGATCTAAACCGATCGAGACGGCGCATATAGTTAAAAACCTTGGGGAAATTCTCAAAATTAAAAATGGAGCAAGGGGAGAAAAAAAACAACACAACCACACACATGTAGCCAGAATTGCTCTGCCGTCAACCTCTCTTTCTGCCTGCAGTCACCCTGCAGCCCCTCATGCTGCTTCCGTCTGTAGAAACCGTTGATCAATGCAACCTTAATTCGAGAGCACGGATTATAATAGAAGCATTAGCGTCCATTGATTAGAGTGCAGAGGGCCAATTGAAATATGAATGGGCTGTCAATAGAAACTCTGCTCGCAATGACAAAGACCTCAAGACCCCTTCCAAGCATGAGGGAATTTTAAATGTCAAGAACAAGCTTGATGTGAGATGGAAGTTGACTGGGCTTAACATTTAGTTTGTTCTGAGTCACATGGTATAGGGTTCTGAAACTGAAATAACTTTTTAATTAAACATAGCACAACATAACATTTAGGAGGATTAGGAGAAGAAACACAGTGCAAGCTTCATGTTTTTTTGTATTCAGTGTAAAAAATGGTTAAAGGGCCAGTATGTATTTTCATTGCACATAGTGCCATTTTATAGCACAATCAAGTAACTATGTTAGCTTCAGTGGTTATAAAAATGCTGTTTATCAGCTATGACTTAAAATAAATTTGCTTTTGTTGTTTAACGCCTTGAAATAGGGTCTCTGTCTCTTTAAAAACTCCTGCTCTTTCTGAAACTCTCAACAGCGCTCCTCTATTAACCATTTAAAAATATTTTTTACCAACATTGCACTGAGAAGTAACTTGTGTAATGAGCTCAGCAGATGCACAGTTCCACCAGGTGTTTGCTAATTGCTGATAGCTAGTCTTAAGGAACTGAGTGGGGGAGCAGCGGTGGTGTTTATGCTTCCTGTTTACATTCCTCTAGTTTTTTTCCTCAGGTTTTCTGTGCTTATCAAGTTGAAGACAGCTCGCTGTTTTAGATACCAACCCTTGAAACCTTACACCAAACCTGTCCGTACCAGGTTCTCCTTCATCTGAGCCATTGTCCTCAGCTGCCATCACTCTTGTTTCAAGGACAATCTCACAAACCATCGGCTCCATTTCTACTGAAAGCTCATCTGGAACCAAAGTTTCCTCCTGAAAACTTGCTAAGCCTAGTGGTTGTGTGCCATGGCAGTCATTTATCCAGTGGCCCGCCGTGTTTTTGAGTTAAATTTTTTTTAAAGTTGACAGAAAACTGGAAAATATCACATGATAATTATGTGTTATTGGAAGATTAATACCTGAACACCAACTATAAAGTTTTAAAATATGCAAACATTTAAAAAATATACTTAAATAAGCAATATTAAGCCTGGTGGGGATATAAGTAAAGCCTGGTGGCCTGCCAGGCTTATAATAAACTGGGGGAAATTCTATCCAAACCTCAGTCAGCTCCTTTGATCAATGTCATATTCTAATGTCTTCTGCCAGGAACTCTTCCCCTCAACATCTACCTAGCTCTTTAAATCAGGAATCAGCTTTAGTAATTAGTAGACAGTACACAGAAACAGGAAATGCCTTATGAGCCAGAGGAAAGTATGGTGAAGTTAAAACTTTCAGTGTTCACCTCATTACTGGACTTTAAATAGTTAGAATTGTTTAGAAGCCTCGAAACCATAACTTTTAAAAAACTTTGGTACACCATGATGCCTCTAACTGATTCCCATTACATTCCTGTGTTGGAGTCGGAAATAAATTAACAATAATATGGTTTCTAATGCCATTCATGTTGGTTGTGTCAGTCAGAAACTCCCAGGCAAACTTGTCAGAGTCTTATTGTTACTGTAAAATGTTGCAGTTTGCCAGAGACAGAGAGAATCTGGCAATATCTGGCAGGATTCATAATGCTGTCCATAAGTCTCACAGCTTCTTGCCCATTCAGTGCTGAGATGAGCTCCGGTTCCCCCATGACCCGGAGGAGGATGAAGTGGGTTCAACCAACAGATGGACGGCAATTTTTATGGAAAGTCCCTCAGATGGAAACAAGTTTGTTATCCTGATATTCTTATGGGAATTTATAGCACATTGTTTATGAACAGAACAATTCGGCAATTGTTAAAAAGAACTTGTGTTTCATGATTTAAAAATACGGTGCAATTTATCAACACGTAGTAGGGTTGGATTTTTGTTTACTGTTGTCACGATAATCTGCACTGAATGATATTTAAAAACCCTTGAGACTTTCCGTATTATTGGGATTGTTGTTTTTACTATCTTTCTCCACTGTTTGTTATATAAAGACAAGTGATTGTGAAGTGGAAGGAAAATTAGACAAATCTGAAAAGCACGAGGTACATTTACATTTATTCCCACGTCTTCATATATAAAGAAACCACCTTTACAGACTGCCTGGATTTTTGGAAAACTGCATCAGCTTCTCTTCTTCATAGACTTTGAATCTGTCAAACTCAACTTAATACATACATTTTGGTGGCAAATATACAACATTTCTGGTATTTTTGGGAAATACCAGAAATCTGGTACTTTCCCAAACTTGATAATTGCATCACACGTTTCAGAATTTTATTTTGACAGATTTAAGGAAATCATGAACCACCTAATGACTATGCACTTCTTTGTGTTGGTCTGTGACAAATGATCTCTATAAAATACAGCAAAGCCGGTGGTTTTGACATAAGAAGACGCACGTTTTCTCCCTAAATGCACTTGTAATGTCGTGAATCCTGACAGTAATAAGCAACAGTCCTGCCAGTAATCGGGATTAATGAAACAATCAGGCAATCGGCATTAATTATCCAACCCAAAAGAAGAACGATTTTGGGGGTGCGGAGATTGAAGAGGGGTGACAAAGACAGCAAAAACAACAATAAACACAGCCAATGGTCTTTATCGGCGAGCAGCACATTGCTCATCCACATCCTCTACATTCAGTCATCCGAACCTTAATTAACTCCCTGGAATTGGCTGTTGTGTCTTCTTCTGTTTTTTTTTTTTTTTTTGTTTTTTTTTTTTTTGCCTCAGTTTCTCTCCACTATTCACGGGGCTGGAGATCATTGTTTTTTTTGTTTGGCAGTGAAACTCTGGCTGCACTGCAGGGCTAGGACAAGCACGCCTGGGGCAGCAGTATTTCCACTCTGCTTGTGCTTTTATTGACTCTGCTGAGGCTGACAGAACCTGTCTGACAGTCAGTCACAGAGAGGCGTGATCCTTCACCATTCACAGATAGAGGAGGAGGGGGAGGGGGGGAGAAAAATCTGTCAAACTCAACTTAATCCATAAATTTTGGTGGCAAAACTCCCAATAAGATCTCCACGATGTCTGCCCAGACTCTCAGAAGCCCTGCAGATCTTAAGCGGAGGTGTGGCTTTGCTATGTGTTCCCCTCCTTCTCTTCTCTTCGATGAGGCATGAAGTAAAAGTGGCTCTGTTAGAACTGCTGCGCTTGCCGTTTCATTTCCCCACGGAGGACCTGGTCAGTTTGAGCCATGTAGTTGCAAAATCACAAACCCACGCTCTCCTAGGAGTAACCCTCGTGTGAAACGTCACCTGAATAACACTCAGCAAAAGCTCCAGCAGTAACTGATGGAACTGCTTCTTCTCGCTTTATGTAACTGCTGGAAATAGAGGGGAAGATACGGGGAACACATTGGGACTTATCAGGAATCAGGAGAAGAGACAGAGATGGGTGAATGAGGGTGAATGGGTGGGGGGAAGGGTGAATCGTGCTGTCATGTTCCACAGCAGGATCAGGGGGTAGAGGTTAATTTGAAATTTCATATGAAAAGGAGAGGAGAAAGACTTTCTGCCTCTGCCTGTACTGCATTTTAGGTCCTGCTTCAATCGACAAACATGACAGGAGATGTATCATGAACGAACACCTTGCTTCACCACCTGCGTTTTCATTACGAGTGTGGGCAGAACTCTGTCAATATTCCAGGAATGTCGCAAAAACACTAATTCGCAACTGCCGTGTTTCCATTAAATAAGAAACGCAATTGAAATCGCATTTATATATGTGATGAGTCATTAAAAATCATGCTGCGACATCATCCTCCAACCACTTCCTGTCGTCGTCTTCTTTGTCTCTTGCATCCACAGTAACGTTTGGTTGTTGATCACATGACTCGTGTGATTAAAAAGAAGTGTTTCAATTGGGGTTTTGTGAAATAGTCTAATTTCAATAAGGCCGCCAAAAAGCGTCTTTTTGAAATTGACGTGTTTTGATTAAGCACAATTTATTTTTATGATTCCAATTTCCGCAATTATATGGTCAATATAAAAACGCAGCTACTTCCTGTGCTTTTGATAGTGCATCTTGATATGGATAGTGCATACTATGGTGTATTACCAAATGTGGCCGTCTTTGTGTTGTCTTTTCTAAAATTAACTGAGCATCCTTATATGTAGACAGCTAAGTCATTAATTTCTTAAACTATTCTGGGTAGTACTCCTTATCTATCATATCTCTTGACAAGGAAAACATGGAAGTTACAACCATAGATCTATGGCTGTTGGTCAATTGGTTGTTGCCAAATTACAAACTCCTCTGAACAAGAAAACTTTTAGATTTCATGCCTGGAAAACCTTGCAATCTGAGCTTTAACTTGAAACCCTTGTTAGATCAAAGTTGTTTGAAAATTCGACATCATTGCAGATTACATTGTGTGCGAGCAAGTGTTTTCTGTGAGAAGATTTTAGTGTGTATTGTTCGTTTTTATGTTACTTAAGATGCGACTGTCTTGGCCAGATCGCCCTTGTAAAATATATCTTCGATCTTGAGTGTGACTAACCTGGATAGAGAAAAGTTAAATAGTTAAAAACAAACTTAATAGAGCCTTTTGTTTCCTGGTCTTCACGGTGCTGCAAGGACAGTAATCTTCTCTAACAAACCTCTGAAATATCTGCAGAACAGTTGGATTTACGCTGAGATTAAATTACACACAGGTGGAAACTAATTAACTGAATAAGAAAGTAATTAACGGTTTCAGAACAAAGGCTCCTGAATAGGAATTCACGCAGCCCTTTTAGATTAATAACTAGTTTTCCAATTATCCTTGCAGTTGATAATCATGTGCTACTTTGTTTTGGACTACCCAATAAAATGTGCTGGTATTGTTAATTTAACAGTGAAACAATATAAAAAAATAACCAAATTTTTCAGAACTTATAAGGAATTGAGGAATTCAAACTGCAAAAGGCAGAAGATTGGGTTAGATGTTGTTTTTTCCCCCCTAAAAGAATCACTGAAGGTTTCTCTGTAGCCTTATCAATTTCTAGCACCTGCCCAGCGACTCAAAGGCATCATTATTCCACTCACCTCTGTCATGTCAAGCCACAGTCTGTGACTTTAGCCTCAGGATGGAGACCTGCTCCACAAACTACACTGTCCCCCAGAAGGTGCATTGTTTTGACAATTTTTCTCACATACCACCCTTAGCTATCCATCTGCTGACCTTAGAGGTACATGTCATTTTTCCTTTACTCCTTGAAACCATGCGTGGAATAGCCTGACAAGCATCCTCATCGCAATGATTCATATATCTAATTATATTACAACCTCTATTCAGGACATAGCTGCACATCTTAATTCACTCAGACCAGAAACATTTAAAATAAATAAAAATAATGGAAATAATAATTATAAAAACTGAAAATTTTCTACCTCAGTACCAGCTAAAAGTTGTAGAAAGTACATTTCCTAAAAGAGCATCAGTTTGAATCCTTCAGCTTTGAGGTCTTGAACTTAAGCACCTTAGTTCTCAGACAGAACAATTTTCCTTCTTATTTATGATGGATAAACTGTAAAAAGATATATAGTTTAGAAAACATTCTGCTTTCCAGTTCTGGCTGTGGTGGCCATATTTTCATTAAAATCTGGAAAGAATAAATCAGCTAGAAGAAGAAAATATGTGGACTGAGGCAACTGTGAGAAACTGGAAAGGAGTTGAGACTTTAAGCTGTTTAATTAAAGCTGCACGATGTGCTAAGACAGATTCATGCAAACAATCACAGTGACAGTTAGGAAGCAGATTGATGGATTCCTCACAGACTTATGCAAAATGCACAACGTGGATTCAGTTTCAAATGAACAGCTATGGTGACAAAAACAGATTTTTTTATGCTAGTTTTTTTTCCCCCTGCAGTAATTGTATGAAGATGTGCCAAGTTTCCATTTTCAATGTGACTTAAAATGTTTTTTATGCTGACTCTTTTTAACTCATGACATTTCACTCGGTCAGCTCTGAGGTTACAGCTGAATATATTGTGCTTGTGTGACATTTGTTTAAATTAGAGAAAGTCTGGGTAGCGAGTTTGGTGCAATTACCTTCTGACCTGTCAGTGTAGAAAAATGAGTGCGCTGGCTGTGTGTGAATGTGCTTTTAGTTTATCACTGATGAGCTGCAAATATGAATCAGAATCATCTTTATTAGCCAATCAGTTCAAGCTGGTTAACCTAGTAAAGTTAGGTCTGTAGCTGTAGTTGGACCTCTGTTATTTAATTTTATATGCAAAAGTGAAATAATTTTGAAGTCTCCAAATTCTGCCCCTTCAAGAACGTTTTCAATCAGCATAAACAAAACCCACTGTGAAAATTTTTCTTTAAAAAAAAATAATAATAATAATTACACGCAATATAAGAACTTCGTTACTTGTTGGAGCTGTCAATTAGAAACGCATCATTTTTGATGCTCACAGGGAAGAAGGAGGACAAATGTAGCTACTGCAGTATTTTTAAATGTCAAGAACTGGTAGAGAGAAGTATCACCAAGAAATTCAAAGAGAGCATCACAAGCACAAGATGACCCTGAAAGAGCAAGAAAGAGAAACATTTTAAAGGTCCTGAAAAGAAACAAGTGAGAGCCGTCTCTAAAGACCCTAGACAAGACACTAATGAATGACCTTGCAGACAATTGCTAGAGCTCTGCACAGCAATACACTGCAAGGCTGCCGAACAAACACAACACCACTTCTGCAGAAGAGACACTTTCAAGCAGGACTAAGCCATGCTAAGGACGGATTTTGAATATTTTAAGCATATTGTTCAGGCGGATGAGACAAAATGAGAATTTGTTGGCCTCGGAGCGATGTCTATGTTTGGAGTAATGAAGGCGAGGATAATCACCCGAAGGAAACTGTTCCCATACAGAAACATGAGGTACGCCTCAAACTGGAAGTCTTGTCAAGGTGGGATGACTCCTATTTAACGTAGGAAATACAAATATTTTTGAAAGGAAGGTCAAACAATCCAGCTGCCAAATTGGTTCTTGTTCAACACCTGCTCTTCCAGTACGACAAAAGCCTGAAAACTCACAGGGACTACACACAAAATAAACTCAAAAATGACACACAGAAACACGGATCGTGACAAAATGACAGCAAACAGGAGACACACAAAACTAATGGTATGAGGGCAAAGAATCCAAAATGCACAGAGGATGTTAAAGTTGTTTCACCTTAATTGATTGGTCAATTTGCAGAAAAGTTGTGATGACCGGTGAAAATTGCAAATGTGTGCAAAATTTACAAATGATGAGTGAATTTGCATTAGCTTTCAGGATATACTTCCTTCCTGTTTGGTGTGTGTGTGTCCACAATAGGTCTGTTCAAAACGAAAGGGATGCGGTTGTTTGTTGTCCGTGTGTCCACTCACTCTTTTTCTTATCCACACTGGCAGTTGGCGTTGTCTTGTTACCGAAGGAATGTTTTCCTAAGTTTGAGATTTAGGTAAAACTGAATGTGGGAGATCGCTGCTACTCTACTTTAGGTGTAAACTTTTCTTTTCAGTTTCCGGGGAAAGCTCATTCTTCTCACGCTTATTTCCCACGAGCCCCGGCTGATTGTGTGATTATAATCAGCCCACGCAGCTGCCATGGCGACAGGTATGCTCCGAGTGCCAATTTGCGATTGCTTTTTGATGCCATCAGCAAAATATGAGGCCCGGAGTTGCATGTTGGTCCGCATACACATGGCGCATAATTTGCTAACATCAATGAGAATTATCATTAAAAGTAAAAGAGAAAAAAAAAAAAAAGCTCTCAAAAGCGCCTCGCTTTTTGCTCGCCTGTCTAGTTGAGTTCTGTGTGAGGGTTAGTAAATCAGAAAATGAGAGACGCTGACACACACGGTGAAGTTATGTGTCATTTTCTCAGCGCCCTCTCCGACGAGGGACAAGCTTTATCACCGAAGGAAGGTTTCATGAGAGCTGTCTGTCTCTACATCTCCGTATCTTCTTCCGAACCTCTCTGCGGAATGAAGGATGCCCTTGCTTGTGTCTGAGCAATCTGTTTTGACAGGCTCAGAGAGATGTTTGATATTAAGGAGCCTTTTTCCCGCAGCGAAAAAGGAAATTGGATGGCATTTTTGCTCTGTGTCATACATGCCTGCCAAGCAGGCAGAGTCAACTCTAAGCAGAGCCAAATTACAGCATGGCCTCTGATTTGTAGCATGCGTGACGCTCTATGGGTGTACTACAGCGAGAGCAAAAAGGAGACGACCCCCGAAAGACAAGAAGCTGCCCGTCAAGCAGCTAATTGCCATTCTGGACGCGATGTCTTGCATTTGTCGTCAGAAGCAGAGGAGATGATAGTAATCCACTTAGTGCCATTTAAGTATTATCAGATTTTACAGCTCAGACCATGCCTCCGTCGGAATCTTTGGTGCTCCTCTTTTTTTGTTGTTGTTGTTGTTGTTGTTAATCTTATCCACACCACAGAGAGCAGACTTGAGTCTCCACCTTATCTTTTTTCCCCCCAGTCTGTCTTCATACAGCCAGCATTTTTCAATCCACCTTGCAGTGATGCTTTCCCCTTTATCATTCAAACCCCACTTCCTCTTCACTTCTCTATTTTTTATTTTTGTGTCGTCTACTTCTCTCCGCTCTTTCTTTTTTTTTATTTATTTATCTTACTCCTCCATATTTCACCTGAGGTGTTCACTTCTCAGGTTTCTGTTTCACCTTCTGTCTTCGGGGCTGACCTGCAATTTAATTGCATTACTTTTGAGTCACTCTTTATTTATTTGTTTTTATGCAGTTTTCAAGTCATTCATGGAGAATAGCTTGGAGAGTGTAAACTTGTTGAGCGATGAGAGCAGCGTTCCGCACCAGTAAGTGCCGATGAGCAGATGAGAATTTCGAACTTTAAATGACTGATTTTTTATTTACCTGACTGACTTCTCAGACTGCAGTGACATTAAACATTCTATTGGGAGGAACGCCTGTAAAACTTTGAGATATTAAGGGCAAATATCAAAAGTAATTTGCAAAACACTGTTTGGATATTTTACTCTTGTGGCAGGATGCATGTATTAGCTGTGTGCGTAAAACATATGGTTAAAACATGTGACATTAGATGTTGTGTCTTTTCAAACGTCTCCACTGTGTCAAGATTACAACCTCAAGTCAGTAAATTTCAAACGATGATTAAGTCCACTAAAATAAAATAAAAAATCTGACTTTACTTTTAGAATTCTGATTTAAACTAACCTCATAAATAAATATTTAAATCCAACATGTTACTCTGGAATGTTAGTTTTGAAACTTGTGTTTCCTGAAGTCAGAGTTCTGACTTTTTTATTCATTCTGACAAAGAAAACCTCAGTTGTCCAGATCTTCTCCCATTTGCTTGCTTTTTTTATGTTTTTTTTTTTTATTGGATCAAATATAAAAATGATTCAATCTCACATATGATTTAAACTGTGCGTCATTTCCTGAAGATTTTATTGCAGCTTTATTCCATTTATTTGTGTTCTGGTAGCCATTTTGTCTGTTCACTCCTACGAAATGAGACATATGAGAACTGATAAAAAAAACAAACAAAAAAAAAACAAAAAGAAAATCTCTGAGTTAATTGTTGCTTAGAGTGACATAAACACATTAGGAAAGGAGTTAAGTCCAACCAAAACCCAGCACAGACGCTGTGTTTGGTTTTTATAAGCGGATGTTTGTCAGACAATGCGCTTAAAAACATAATCGCCTCACTTAAACTGTGCAAGACACTGACTGATTAAAACTTCCTGCTTCTCAGTTTGGATCTCTTTTCATTCACTAAACAAAATCAGAAAAATATGTGAATCATCAGATTAGATAAGAACCCAGCAATGTTGTTACTGCAGCATACGTGGGCAATGTGAGCAACGTCTGCTAGTGAAATAAATCTAAAATAAGCTGCCAGAGACCAGATTGGAAAAACTTCTTAATGACGCAAATAAAGTGCCAGCTGATATTATTATCTACAAAACTCCAAAACACTTTAAAAGACTTTATCTTATGAAAAATGAATGAATGCAAAGTGAAATTAGCTCAGAATTTTAAATAGGGGGGGACATGTATTGAGTTTTAATCTGTGACCTGAAGCTGAACTTGCACGTCTTTACTGATGAGTTGTAATGCAAATCTGTCCAGACTAACACAGAGTTAAATATATTAACATGAACACAAGTAGGTTTCCTTTGGGTGTTACGTGATTCTTCAAAAGCGCTCGTTGCCAAAGAAAAAAAAAAAGCCTTGTTCAGTACCATTATGATATCAATTGTATTCTCTCTCTGAATATATATATATATATAGACCTGGAAGCCACCATGACAATCATGTAGCTGAGCAGAGAGTACAGTCATTTTTCAACAGCTCATCAACTTTAAGTTGGTTTATGCTGAGGATGACAAGCCAAGGCTTTGCTTAAAAAGGCTCTGAGAAAATGCAGCCAGGCCTTTCTTTCAAACTGTGCGTCGCGGTGCCGTCGATGGCTTTTCCTCTCTGGATGCGCGTGCAGGGTTCATGACTAAATGAAAAAGAATTGATTAGCTTTTAATTTCCGCTCGAAAAAATGCTATAAATTAGCAAGAAGCTGCTTTACAACCACACAACATGGCTAAACGGTTGTGAATGTTACAGAAAAATTACGTAAATGTTTAATTCAGCACCCTCCACGCTCCTTGGCATGCTTGGAGAAGATGTGGAGGAAAAAAAAAAAGCATTAAATTGTATTCAGCTTTTATTGCAGCAATATAATCACGCTATAAAAAAAGAAAAATATTTAATTTAAGTGCTTGCTGGGAAAAAAAAAAAAAACAAGCACGAAGAACCCATAATAAAAAATGTATACAGTTGTAATTAAAACATTAGAATTAGCAATGAAGCTTGTTTGTACTGTTAAGAGAGGAAAAATTCTTGAACTTTAAAAACCTTTTGACTCTTTAAATCCTCTCTTATGCCCGGGTTCAGAAAAATGCTGTGCGCAAAGACTGAGATCACGCAGAGATAACAGCGTCACAATAATCAGCATTTATTCAAGACAGACCCATACTATCACCAGACAAACACATCACAAAACATCAGAAACCTCAGAGCACAAACAACACATGAATTTACCTGAGCGAGAAAAAGACAAAAGATGGAAACGGCAAACAAAAAGCAAAGACGTCTTTGGAGAAGTTGCAAGAGCAAAATCTGATTTGTTACTTCTGTGTAGAAAGTTTTATAGTAAAAGGCATATTCTTTTCTTTAATTTATTCAAATAAGGCGTATCTTTGCTCCTCCAACCAGGAGCTATCTCTGACCCTCTATCAAGCTAGAAACCCCTGCCGTGTTTACGGCCTTTCACAGATGAGTGTGAAAAGCTGGAACTTCTCCTGTATTGTTTTCCACACAGACAAAAGGCAGTTCAAACGATCCTAGCAAACCATCTGCTGTAACTTAAAGGCAACATAAAGGTCAATAGGCCAGAATACATTACTAATTTCAAAACCACAATTAGGCCATTTGAATCAAGACATGTTAAGTTTTAAAACTAGCTTATTTTAAATTTATTTTCTCAACAGTACCTTTTGAGAAAAACAACCTTTAAGGAGCTATTAAAGATAAGTTGAATTAAATTCACATTTCTGCATTTTCTTTTCTTCTATTAAAATCACTGATGCAGCGCTTCTAGATGATACTTTGCCCAAACCTCGTTTCAACGATACAAAATCCGGTCCTGCCCCAAGTGGGGGAGCATTAGTATTATATCTTGCTCACGAATGGGGGACAAAATGTAACTGGAGACTGACAGATGGATTGATGTTTCGCTTGCTGTGCTTGTTTGTTATGGTGAAGAAAAAGCTGATCTGAAAGGCGACACTCTCGATGTACCAGTTGATCTACGTTCCTGTCCTTATCTACGGTCATGAGCTCTCTGTAGCGACCAGAAGAACAAGATAGCAGATACAAGAGGCCGAAATGAGTTTCCTCCCGCAGGGCGTCTGGGAAAACCCAACACAAATTGGAGGGACGTTAGTGTTTCTGCTGGAATGGGAACACATTGGGATTCCCCCAAACAAGCCGACAATGAAGCTTCCCTTAGGAAACAAGGCATAGGGATAGCGGTATTTAAGCTAGCTGGAAAAAGATAGTAGCTTCCTTCAGTAGAGCCACTCCTGTGCAAACAACCAACTGTTGAATTTTTATGTAAGCACCAATTCTTACATAAAAAGAATTGCATTTATTTGTGCATAGATATGCCACACTGTGAAGAGAACAGGTGCAAAATCTGCGTTTCGCCCTTTACTAAGCTAATAAAATGCTAGTTTGTTCATTTCTATTATTCAGGATCTTAAAATACAACTACAATTTTTGGTAAAATTTTTTTAGTTTTTTATGCTTTTTTAATATTCCTGTCTTAAGAGGAGGTGAGCAGTAGGCTATAGGAATCATACTCCCACAGTGATACCCATTTATGGCAAAATCTCTTAGAAGACAGACTTTTCAAATCAGCGTATTGATTTTTGCACGTGCGCTCCAAATAAATTGAGCTTTGAGCGTCAATGTTTTTTAATTACTGGAAAGTCTATGCAGTTTCAGCTTGTGATTCCACTGGCTCTACTGGAATGCAGCAGGGATTTCTATCTCTGCAGTATCTTACTTTGCTTTTGGTTTTTTTCCCACTCAGCATTTGCTTTTAAATCATTGATGCAGAGCACGCATCAAGGAGTATACCCAATACCCCAAATCTCAGTCTATCAGAAACTGCAAAGATAGATTTTATGGTATCATGCTGGCCCCTTTCTGACCATGTACAGATGCATCAGTTTCTGATCTGACTACAGACACATCTGTAGACGTTTGCATACATTTGAATCCAGGTAATTATGTTAGCTGTGTAAAAAGTATTTAACTGTGAACGGCAGCTGTCCATTCTCTAAAGACTCAGACTGCCTCTACCTGCTTTTTTTTTGTTTGTTTTTTTGCTACATTTCATCCTGGTTTTGTGTCTTCCACAGGTGAGAAAATGTGGATGATGATGCTTAAATAATTTAAAACTCTGTAAGTGTTGTTTGGACATTTTTGGGAATAAAATACCTTGGCCCATCTTTTATACACTTTTTTGTGACCTGTGGAAATTACTTTAAAATTACATTCCATAAAATGTTTCTAAAAAAAAAAAAAAAAAAA
>NW_015113470.1:42256-76007 GCF_001443285.1 Poecilia latipinna | reverse complement strand
TTCTTCTATTAAAATCACTGATGCAGCGCTTCTAGATGATACTTTGCCCAAACCTCGTTTCAACGATACAAAATCCGGTCCTGCCCCAAGTGGGGGAGCATTAGTATTATATCTTGCTCACGAATGGGGGACAAAATGTAACTGGAGACTGACAGATGGATTGATGTTTCGCTTGCTGTGCTTGTTTGTTATGGTGAAGAAAAAGCTGATCTGAAAGGCGACACTCTCGATGTACCAGTTGATCTACGTTCCTGTCCTTATCTACGGTCATGAGCTCTCTGTAGCGACCAGAAGAACAAGATAGCAGATACAAGAGGCCGAAATGAGTTTCCTCCCGCAGGGCGTCTGGGAAAACCCAACACAAATTGGAGGGACGTTAGTGTTTCTGCTGGAATGGGAACACATTGGGATTCCCCCAAACAAGCCGACAATGAAGCTTCCCTTAGGAAACAAGGCATAGGGATAGCGGTATTTAAGCTAGCTGGAAAAAGATAGTAGCTTCCTTCAGTAGAGCCACTCCTGTGCAAACAACCAACTGTTGAATTTTTATGTAAGCACCAATTCTTACATAAAAAGAATTGCATTTATTTGTGCATAGATATGCCACACTGTGAAGAGAACAGGTGCAAAATCTGCGTTTCGCCCTTTACTAAGCTAATAAAATGCTAGTTTGTTCATTTCTATTATTCAGGATCTTAAAATACAACTACAATTTTTGGTAAAATTTTTTTAGTTTTTTATGCTTTTTTAATATTCCTGTCTTAAGAGGAGGTGAGCAGTAGGCTATAGGAATCATACTCCCACAGTGATACCCATTTATGGCAAAATCTCTTAGAAGACAGACTTTTCAAATCAGCGTATTGATTTTTGCACGTGCGCTCCAAATAAATTGAGCTTTGAGCGTCAATGTTTTTTAATTACTGGAAAGTCTATGCAGTTTCAGCTTGTGATTCCACTGGCTCTACTGGAATGCAGCAGGGATTTCTATCTCTGCAGTATCTTACTTTGCTTTTGGTTTTTTTCCCACTCAGCATTTGCTTTTAAATCATTGATGCAGAGCACGCATCAAGGAGTATACCCAATACCCCAAATCTCAGTCTATCAGAAACTGCAAAGATAGATTTTATGGTATCATGCTGGCCCCTTTCTGACCATGTACAGATGCATCAGTTTCTGATCTGACTACAGACACATCTGTAGACGTTTGCATACATTTGAATCCAGGTAATTATGTTAGCTGTGTAAAAAGTATTTAACTGTGAACGGCAGCTGTCCATTCTCTAAAGACTCAGACTGCCTCTACCTGCTTTTTTTTTGTTTGTTTTTTTGATACATTTCATCCTGGTTTTGTGTCTTCCACAGGTGAGAAAATGTGGATGATGATGCTTAAATAATTTAAAACTCTGTAAGTGTTGTTTGGACATTTTTGGGAATAAAATACCTTGGCCCATCTTTTATACACTTTTTTGTGACCTGTGGAAATTACTTTAAAATTACATTCCATCATATGTTTCTAGACAAAAAAAAAAAAAAAAAGCTACAACAGCAAGCAGTTATCACGGGATCCCGACCCCTGCTGCTCCGCATCTCCTACACACTCCCTGTTGTGCAATGAATTTGCCTGCAGGTGGTATTGAAATCCCATTCCCTTCAATCCCACCCCTGCTAAGCTCCTAAAAAGTTAAAACATGTTTACAGTTATGCAAATGTAAAATTATCTGCTGCATGTGACTTTGACATTTGCAATGATTGAGTTTTTTTCTTCCATTTACCTACAGAAAAGGGACAATATAAAGGAAGGGACCTTGACGTGGCTCAGAAACTGAAAGGGGGCAGAAGAAATCATTTCTTTTTCTTTTTATAAGATGTTACAGTACATCCAAATTTGAAAGAAAGTCTCTCTGTGACCTCTATACCAAACCTTTTAATGTTAACATAGCGAGCTTGCACTTCAGATTAAATGGCAGAGGTCTCCCAGAGAGTTCTCTGCCACAGTAAGCATAACATAAAATTTGCCCTACCGAAATACATAAAGTCTTAAAGTGACAGCTTGTATATTTTGGAAGTCAGTTTCTATGAGTGTGAACTCTTCATACAGTGAGATTTTAGAAAACTGAAGCAATTCACATAACAAAGGAAGACTAAGAACCAGTCGTATTGACTCCTGCTTTAGCTAATGTTATCAATTTAAAGCAATGGGAACTGAAAATGTTCAGACCGGATAAAATGCTTCAATGTCAGTGTCAATTTATTTACCACAAAAAGACAACAGACGTTGATCAAAGTGCTTTATAATTCAATAAAGTGAAGCAATATAAACAAGGAGAGCAAACAGACATTACATTGTGGCATTTTTACAGCAGATCGTTGGAAAATGTTGTTTCTGTATTTTCAGCTGAACAACATCCATGCCATTATGTGAAATTGTATTTACTGAGGCTTGAGGCTGTATTAGCAGCAACAACGGTCTCTTGTAAGGGTGCAGGTGATTGATATCCCACTGATACAGCTAAGCCCAAAGTTATTCCTACCCCAGGCAGATGGAGGTTTAAAGTAATCCTTTACATTTACCATTAAAATTAATGACCAGCACTTTGGTCAGTCTTGCTGTTTTAAAAGTGCTTATGAATAAATTTGACTGTACTTGGCTTGAAGTCTCACTAATCAACTGTTTGCTGATGTCAGACTGAAGTGTGCGATCAATGCCAATTCAAATTATATATAATTTTAGCTATGCTTTTAAATATTTCATTCAGTTATTTATTTTAAAGCATAGCTTTAAGATTTGGGTTATTATAATGTATTTTCTTTTATTTCCTCTGAAACTTTGTCTATAAATTGGGCTGTAGAAATAAACTTGCATTCTTTTACCTGGACGTAACATTTTTGGGTGGTCCTGCCAGAGTCCTAACTTGAATCTTAACTTAAAATCTTACAAAATAGAAAACAACAGAGTGATGGCAAGACAACCTGCAAAACATGAATAATCAAAAATACCAGTGGAGACATGCAAAAACCAGCAATTATCAGAAGTCTTTGACTGATGTAAACCTTCATATTTGGTTCTACTTTTTCATCATATTAGGAATAGTATAAATACATTTAATTTCAGTTTTTGTTGTTTGTTTTTTGTGACCTCTGTGTGATTTCCAGTCAGACTCAAACTCCTCTGTTGAATGAAGACAAATTGCAAATTTAAATTTGCCCAGAGTATGAATAATTTTAACTGTATGACCTTCATTAGTTAGAATTATTTGAAGAAGCTAGAAGTAAGTAGAATGCTCTCTGAGTAACTGTGAGCCGTTCTGAGGATTGCTCTCAGGAAGTTGTTGTTTCTGTCGCCATTACTCAGAATTATTTTTGTTAAAGGGACAATAGCTGCTTAAGATAAGTTTGATGATTTTAAATAATATTGTAACCAAACTGAAATGTTGACCTGATAGTCTTGGTCTGGTGTTTTAAAGAATCCCAGGTCTTGGGTTTCACTTCAGTCCCACGCTCTTACAAGGGTTATTCAACCGATTTTGCAAACTTGCGATATATTCAGTCCTTCCTAATCAGTCCTATATAAGAACGTCATTGTCACCCAGTATGAATCCCACGTTCTGTAAACATCTCGGTTGAGTTACAGGCAATGACTTTTTACTATTTTTCTTAGTTTCTTAGGAGAACAGAGACCGTACCCACTGTTTGAAGTCTAACTACATCAGTTGCAGGCGACATTTTCACTCTTTTCATCTTTGCAATGTGCGTGTGTGTGTGTGTGTGCGTGTGTGTGTGTGTGAATAAAGCTGCACTGTTATCGTGTTTTGAATGCGATATTCTGCATTCAGGAAATTTTAATAAAGATTACCTCTTTCAAAATGTGAACTATGAAAGGAACGTGCCACGTGAGCTTTGGGGAGACTCAAAACAATCATCCTAAATGTCAAATGTGTACTGTCACTTTTTTTTTTTAAACCCATGTTCCCTTTTTTTCATTTCAGTTTGTTTCCTCTCCAATCTTCACCCGAGTCTGAGCCTCTCCCATCCGTTGACAGTCTGCCTCTCCCTGTTCGAAGTGTCCCCGTACCCAAGGGCACACGCAGAGTCAGATAAGGAGACCAATTACATTGAAGCTGTTGTTATGTAATTCATTATCCTGCTTCTTCTGGATTGGCTCACTCTGATGGACTGTGGAGAGGAGGAGCGGGGCTGGGGAGAGGGAAAATAAATGGCAATTTACAAATGCTATATTGAGTAAGAAAGATTGCCAGAGAATGTGGAGAGCAAACAGTGGGGTACGCACACCAAGTAAATAACTCTCGCCTGAGTCAAGAGGTCAGAAGGTTGTAAAAATGTAGATTTCTCCTGTTCTTCCATGAACCGTGTCCACTGAAGCACATCTACATCGTTGTAAATTAAGTTATTTATTGCGTAGACCAACCCCCATTTTCTGTCTGGTTTTCGGAGTGTCATTTTATAAGATGCCCATCATTTTGTCTTTTCTCCCTCACTAACACACAGGTTTTGTTTGTGGAGCATTTTGTATGAGGGACAAAAAAAAAAAAAAAAAAGCAAAAATATTTAGGCAGGAATGGGCAAAACCGTCCAAAAAAATCATATAAAAAAACAACAAACAAGCAAACATAAAGAGAGAAATTGCTGCAGTTAATAATAAAGATGTAATTAAATCTTGCTAATAGAACCAAAACATCATGCCTTTATCTAAACAGCTGCTCACCATACAGATTTTATTTATTTAAAAAATGTAATGTATCATTTTCCTTCTGGTTAAACCTGATTTGATTGGTATTCACTGGTTATGAATACTTTTGAAAGGTCCTATGCATGTTGGCTACAGTAAATTATAAAAAGAAAAATAATATTTTAATGCCTATTACGTGAAGAAAGTTGACATTTTCCGGGCATAAATGGCTTCACGGCAAAAACTATTAGATTCTTATAAGGTGATAAGCAGAGTGCTTTAAACCGAATAAAAACCAAGGACAAAACAATGAAAAAAGGCAGATCTCAGAGATATTTTTGGGGAACAAATAAGAAAAAATAAGTTACACTCTATTATTTTATAGCAGAGCACATTTCTCAACATTGGGTTATCATAATCTCCATGATTCATTGTTGTGTTACATCATGTCTGAAAGAAGAATTGGTTTTTATATAATAACCGAGGACATATTCAACTCCATGCATATCCCTTAGTTTACATTCAGGTCATTGAGGGAACAAAACTTATTATGAAATATGCAGCTTCTCAGCAAACAAACAAAACAAAAATCAACATTAATCTAATTCACAATTCATATAGATGTACTGCAGATTTAAAGCAGTTTGTTTACATGCGTCATATCAGACATACATCCATGTCTTCTAATGTGGTCTAGTTTCTGTCGATGGGCCTGCTTAGTCGATTCTTACTTTGCAATTTGGAGATATTCGCACAGCGAATGGATTTTAGAAGATGCTGTGATCCAGCTGTCCAGGCATCAGATCTGAACTCTGTTTGACCTGCCTGAATATATCCATACGATGATCTATCGGACTTTACCTTATATAGCTGTTTTAGTCGTCTTTGTCGTGGCTGTTTAGTTCTTGCTTTAGTTTCCCCCTGAACTCTGTGTTTCCCTTGTGCGTTCGTGTTGCTTGTTTCTCATTAGTTCCACCGCCTTGTCGCTTGCTTCTTTCTTCCTAACAGGTGCAGCACAGTCAGTCAATTAGACTTAACCACTCATTGTTCCAGTTATCAGCTTTATCAGCATGTGTGCCTCTGATTCCTTTTGAATCGTTTGTTGGAGTCTCCCGGTTCTCTTCGTGTTCTTTCCCAGTTTGCTTCTTGTGGGATTCTCATCAGCATGTCGTTACCTTGCTTCATTTCTTTATTATTATTCATTAAAATCTTGTCTCTCGCCCGTGTTTGGGCGCTTCACAACCACTGTTCATGACGACCGGATTTTTTTCATGCTGAGCAACCATCAGCTTGAGAGACAGACCATGCAAAGTGCATCTGCCAGGTGTAAATGTTGCTAGTTATTCAGTCCCTTCTGCAACCACTGGTCATAACGTTGTGGCAAGCTTGGATTGTAAGTGTCCATTGTCAAAGCTTAACATCAAAATGCATTTTCACATTTTCACAAAAGCATATTGTTACAAAAGTTAATCAAATATAAATGTGAAGTGGTGATTAGGCAAAAACACACTGACATTTTTCACTTTAATGCACACCACTAAAAAGACAGGCACTGCCTATAAGCATACACACACACACACACACCCACACACACACACACACACACACACACACACACACTCTCACACACTCTCACAGACATTTATGGCCGTATGAAATTTAACATCACTGTAATACGACTCTGCATCCATCTCGCTCCGCCGTTCACTCCAGACAGCCATATTTAAATCTAACAAGCTTCCCTGAGACCAAACTCCTGGCTCCAGCGAGGTTGTGCGAGATGTGTGCGACCTTAATCTCCCCTAACACAGATCACTGACTTACAGCGATCAGCTAATAACTCTGCCAGCTCTCTCATTAACCGCTCTCAATAACTCTGGTCTGGTGCCCATGGAGTCAGGGGCTTGGACCAGACACACGGGCGCCCTGTGTGTTCCCACTTGTCCATATGTATTTACAAACCACCACACGCTCAGGGAGGCATATTTACTATCCAGGATAAATTGGCGTCGGGCGGCATTTAAGACCGAACAAAACAAGCGCTCGGTTCCAAAACTCCTTTAATCTAGAAACCGCCTGATTTCACTGTCGCCAAAGCAGGCTGCAGCACGAATTTGTGTAGTATGCAAACAAGCGTACCTACTTGTAATCAGCTTCCTGTAAGTTACAACTAAGACTCTACTTCCTTCTTGATGCTACAACGCAGACTCAAGAGGTATGAACCTAATCCCCTGTTCTGCAATTTCAAATGGGCTCTTCGGTTCAGATCAGACAGCACATCTGAGTGGGGGAGAGTCATTAAAATCTAACTCAGAGCCACACAACTAAGGAAAGGAAAATGTTTTTTTTTCTGTACAGTTAATTATCTCTGCAATCTGCTGTCCAGCCCTTGGGGATATGTCTTGTGGAAACTTAATAAAATAAGAAGAGTGAGGATATAAGTAATGCCAGATATGTTTGTAGCCAAGCAGGGGGGAGGGGGGGAGTTGCAATGTCTACTACTGCCAAGCAAATATTTGTTGTGTTCTTAACTAATATTTCTTGGTAATTACAGCTGAAGAAGTGGGACGAAAAAAAAAACAACCTTTTTCTATTTATACAGGGAATTTCTTCATTCAGGGTATTTATTAAGCTTCTTTTGGCCTTGTTGTTTCAGTTTGTCTTAGCAAATGAAAAAAGCTGCTATCTAATGCCCACGAAAGAAATCTGCAACAAGTAAAAGGTTTACAATTTTCCAACCTCAGAGTCGCCAACTCTCACGGGTATCTCTCAATTTACCCAGAAAATCTCACTGCAAACAGGAAAGTAATTGCAAAACAAAAGGACATTGTTGACTGTCTTTGAATGGTCATTCTAACTCAGTGGACTTTTTTAACTTCTCTGTTTATTTTTGTTCATTTTTTCGTTAAACCTTGAGAAACATGATCCTGTTTCTCAAGATCACAGGATCCTGTGATTTTGAGATCATGTGATCTCAAGATCATGATCTTGTTTCCCAACACAAGAACAATCCTTGTTCTTGTGTTGGGTCCTTCACAACACCCCAACATGAGACCTGTTGTGTTGTCTCCA
The DNA here is from genome assembly GCF_001443285.1 of Poecilia latipinna. NCBI lineage: Eukaryota > Metazoa > Chordata > Actinopteri > Cyprinodontiformes > Poeciliidae > Poecilia > Poecilia latipinna. Next base: position 68,248 of record NW_015113470.1, on the reverse strand, counting down.
AAAACTCCCTTAAAAAACCCCCAATTTGTTTGTGGTTCTATAACAATGTCCATGAAAAAAAGAAAAGACAAAAGGCTGTGTGTATATAATTTTCATTGTGGCATTATGATGCTATATATATATATTTTTAAAGTTGTGTACTGGTCACCATCTCCTAAAGTAGATGTGTGGTTTTAAGAATTTATTTTCTCAGGAAAAAAAACAACAAAACATTAATTTGAAAACAATTTTATTGATTTTTGTTTTATTTTGTTTAAAGCACAGTAGTAATTTGGAAAGGATTGCATCACCTTCATTACCAAGTCATTTTTTCCAAAATGTAATTTAGTGTTAGCAAAACAACTACAACAAAAAGAATGACTTAGGCTATTATTTTAGAATGGTGAGCATTTAAAACCTTCCTGAAATCTTTTGTAAATTTATGAATAAGAATGTGATCATGTTTACACAAGGAGCACTTTTAAATTTCAGCCTGAGCCGCAACATCAACCTCTTAAAAAATATATTCCTGGATGAAGTCTTTGACTTGGTAAACAGATAAAAGTGTCCACACGTATCCAGGCTCCTTAAGGCTCTTTGTAGTCAACTCTTTTGCTTGCACTCACTGTTTTATTGGCTGTATATCATTGGCTTAGCATAAACAGTCGAAGGTTTTCACAGTACCGGCTGCATGGAAAACTTTAAATGTGGAATGGATAATCCTGTGCTGGCAGTGATTTTTATCTCTGAGCCCTGTGAAATTTTCAAATTCTCAGCGATGAATTATGTAGCAGCTTGAAATGAAAAATGTGCCTGGACTATAAACATGAACCTGTTACAGGAACGGCGGTCTTTTCTACCACTCTGACAAACAAAGACAAATCTTTCATAAAATTCCCATCAGTCCAAGGACTGACAGGTCCCTTGTCATTCACCTCTGGGTGGGGGGTGTGCACCCAGACTATAAGACTTTGTTAATGTTCTAAACGATTTTATATCTTGGGTGTAATGAACCGATGTGTCATATGCATATCTGCCAATCTCAGTTCTTCAGGAGAAGTGTCTGGCAGGGGGCCATGTTGGTAATCTTTATAGCAATTTTAATAACTCTCATTATGCCGCCGTTCCACTGCTTTTCACAGTGATTCAGAACCTGCTGACAGCAGCAGCTGGCTCGCAGGCAGCGACTGACGGACTCATTATTTCACAATCTAGATCTTTTATTTACCTTCAGTTGCCATTCACAGGCTCAGTGGGAACTAATGGGAATGTTCTTATCATTCAAGCAAAATGAAGAACAAGACTGAATTGGGACAGCAGTGAAGTGCCCTGACCGCAACAAATGAGGTGGCGTGAATTTGCAAATCCCTGCATCATGTCCTCAGATGGTTGGGTTAAAATGAAAATGATTTTTTTAAACTACTTTCACGTGTTACAAATACTGTTGTGTTTAGCTTTTGGAAATTAAAAACTCTGAGACATTCTTACTCTTATACTTTATACATCAATATGAGCATGACAGGAATATTTGGACAAACTTATAGTTGTGTTTAGTCAATAGAGCATTCTTACGACTAAATGAACCACAAATAGGTACAGTTAGTTTAAAGACATTCCCCACTTTCATATTACATAACACTTAAAATTTATGGCATTCTTTTCTGTAAAACATATACATTTATTGTAAGTTTAGTCATTTAATAGCCAGTGAATGCTGAACAAAGAACTAAAAATGAATTAATGTGTTTTTATCAGTCAAAATCAAGAGTTGCCATGGATTTTAGTACCGTACTAAACTGACAGTATTTATTATTGCTCAGTTGGTTTCTGTTCAATTGAGCCAATTGATTTCTAGAAACCAATTAACCAATTAATTGACCAGAACACATTCCTAGCACATCCCTTACTCCTAGAGATTTGTTAGGACTAAGTATTATGGGCAGTGGTAGATCTAGCCTGACATCACCATGGAAACATGGGTCATATCAGGCTGCAGAGTTTGTTCTTGGGCTCCCAGTGTTCTCCGTGCTGAAGCCTAGCTATCGTCTTGACACTCTTCTCCTAACCCTACAACACAGATTTCAAAGACAAAGTGTTGTTATATTTTTCTATTATTTTTTGAAGTCTTGAGACAGAAAGTGTCTCAGATTCGACGTTAGATGTCTGTAGATATATCCAACTTCTCCTCGACAGATGAATCTTTCCTGTCTCTTTCCTTTTCTCATTTTTCCTCACCATCGTAGCAGCCAGCTGGGGAACCTGCATCAAACAGCGGGGCCTCCTGCCCCAGTTGACAAGACATGCAAATCAGCAATGAAAAACATGTTTATGGTGCAGTCGACATGGCTGTTTGTCTTTCACAACATTCATGCCAACCCTATGGCATATCCACAGTGTTGGGAGATCAAGCACATTGGCCATGTCAAGAACTGTCAGTGGCTCAAGTAACAAAAACAACCCTGAAATTTCGTAAAGAAAAAATATACATGCTTTTTATGTAAATGTCTATGACAATTACATGGCATAAGTTTCATTCAGACCATGCTTCACCATAAACTCAAAGTTCCTGACATTTTAGAATTACACCTTTTGTCCAACTTGGAAAGTAATATTAAGGCCCTAAACACCATGAACTGAAAACAGTGACACCACATTGCAGAATAAGTTTGATGGTAAATTAGAATCAGAATCAGCTTTATTAGGCCAAGTTTGTCTGAAAAAAAAAAAAAACTGAATCTGACTTCAGTATCAAATGCTCACTGTGTGCAAACATTTAGTATAAATACACAAACTTTAGAGTAAGCAAAATGAAGGATAAAAATAACAATGCATGCTTATATGTGTCGTAATATGATGCAGGGCATGAAGGGTGGATCCGTGGGTGCTTTTGGAGAACAGTTGCCAATTTTGGTAGAAGTCTCTAAGCAACCCATTTCTGTCTAATCTGAGAAATGGGTTGATCAACAAAATATCATATTAATAGAGATAGAGTTCTTGTTTTCTTGTATTTGAAGCACTGGGTGTATGTAGAAAGCTTGCACAAGGACTGTGACACACGACTCAGTCACACACAAGAGAAACACCTGCCCTTTGCTGCTCTTGGGCTTCTCATGAGTCCAACAGCTTTGAAACGCCATGTAATAAACACAAACCTACACACACACACACACACACACACACACACACATATGCAAATAATTTCTATGTTTCAAGGACAGAACGAACACGCACTCCGATTCCATCAAAGTGACCTGTCTACTTTGGTTGCAAATGCATTCTTGATTTAATAAAGTCAATTATGCGTTTAGGATACCATCTTGAGCAATGCTTCATGTTGAGCAAAACTACCCTGGCATATTGAAGCAATCAGCTTCTCCATATGGTTTCCCTGAATCGCCATTGACACGAGAAAAAGATACAAAAAAACTTACTCCTGTTTTTCTATCTACAGTGGTCCTGTTAGTCTACTACTGCCTCTTTTTGTATAAGGTTTCCAAAGAGTTGCAATGTCCTTCTTCAGCCACCAGGGGGTTGGTCGCTAGGGTCGACTGCAGCCCAATGATCCACATTCTTCCTTCTCTGTTGCTTGCATGTTATATCCGGCTCTGTGCATCTGCTATTTGGATTTTTCTCTGTTTCTGTGCACAGATAAGTACTGGGGGGGGAGTGTCCTGGGTGAATAATACAAAACCGAAAATATGCACCATAAAATTGGTCCTTGGAAATCCTAATTATTAGAATTAGAATACATAATAGCCCTTCAGGAAAAATACATAAGCATTTAGGCTACGAGGCAAAAGGCCTTTAGTTGTTTGCTGTGTAATTAAGGACGACACAGCTCCTGCAGCTAAATGACTCTCCTCCTCCTCCACGTTCTCTCTTCCTCTCCTCATGTCGGCAGCAGTGCTCAGTGTAATCTCCGGCCTTAATAAACACATGCGCACGTGCAGATCCATGCGTATACACGCGTGTATTTTCAGTGAAATCCCTTTAGCTGGAAAAGCATGCTGTCTTAGCATTGGAGGCCCTCATCACGAAGCTCCAGCAGCTAAATATAGAAGTCATCATATTCGGCTTTCAGGGCCCCCACCCCCCCACCTCCCCTTTCATATATTTTCGCTTCCCCTCTTCTTCTTCTTTTCTGTATTAACCGCACCAGCGGTTTTCTTTTCCTAAAGTGCTTTCCAGCCAGACAGCCCATCCTCACTGCCGTCCTTGAAAAGGTTACTCACATGTTTCATTCTTCTCCATTTTGTCTGTCTCTAGCCGGTGGGGGTGCGGCGGAAAGAAGAGAGGCAGAACGGAAGAAAAAAAAAGATTGGAGCAAGAGAGAGAGAGAAAGAGACAGTCCCCCCCTGATTGAGAATGATTAAAAGCAGCGGGTTGTCACACCCTACCGGTACTGATGACACGACAAAATTAGAGCGCGTTAAAGACAGTAAGAGGAGTAGAGCGGACAGTGGAAGCATGCGGAGGGAGACCGCAACGCGAAACCTGCTTTGACAAATTGATGTTGAGGAGAGCCTGAAATCCCTGGCGTCTCGCAACACTCCACAACATCACTTGCCTCATTATACACCGAGTGACCTCATTATTTTTTTATTTATTTTTTTGCCACAGAAACGGGTGCTCCACGGCGCAGCCCCGATCTTTGATAGCGCCGGGGCCCCCAGGATCCTATTAAAAACGACGTGCTCTGTTTTGAAGACCACTCGGAGACTGATACCGCTCCGCTTGATTCACGGCTGTTAATGCACCAACTGGTGATGCACAATAGCTCGTAGCTGCGTGCGGTAGTGTTGTTAAAGTTAATGTCTTATTACAGGGTCTCTGATTTGCCATCTGGACTGGCTGACAGAAGAAATTAAAGCGCTGTCGTAGCGTCGATGCTTCCTACAGCGGCTCTCAGAAGCTGTGAATTGCTTTCATGATGTAAAAAAATAACATATCTGAATTTAAAAAAAAACTTTTTGGTAACACTTTATTTGAAGGGGGTGAATAAGACTGTCATGACACTGTCATAAACATGACATAACACCTGTCATGAACATGAATAAGCCTTCATGAATATTTATGAATGTTGTCATAAAGCGTCATTCGGTAAATTATGACACTTTTAATACAAAGTTGACATAATGCAAAATGTCTTTGTTATGACAACTTGACATTAACCAAGAAATCATTACTGTTTAAACTTTACCTTTAATAACATAAAGATACCTAATTTTTAAAGTGCAATCAGTAATACTTTTAGAACAAATTGATATCAGTAATGATTTCTTGGTTAATATCAAGTTGTCATAACAAAGACATTTTGAATAATGTCAACTTTGTATTAAAAGTGTCATAATTTACCAAATGACGCTTTATGACAACAGTCATAAATATTCATGAAGGCTTATTCATGTTCATGACATGTGTTTATGACAGTGTCATGTCAGTCTTATTCAACCCCCTTCAAATAAAGTGTTACCAACTTTTTTCCACCTTTTTAATGTAACATGTTTAATATCCAATTCAACCTGGAAAAACAAAAAATGTTCAAAGGAACGATATGAAACTTAAAAAAGGTGCAATGTTGTGGTTGCACAGCTGTACCTATAAGCTAACCACTGCAAACCACCTTCTGGTATTTTACAGCCTCCTAGATGTTGACTTTGTATTGTTTGCTTTATCAAAATTTCCTCCAGTCTGTCAGACTGGGAGGGTGCTTCATGTCCAGTCAGGTGACCTCACAGACACTCTGTCAGATTTACACCTGGACTCTGGCTAGGCCTTTTTTGAATTTTAACTTTCTTTTGGTGGAATATTTCAATATACCCTCAGATTGACTATGATGACGATGAAGAGTAAAATCAGATTTCCTCTTATGGTTTCTAGCAGACCCAATATTTTCAGTCAAAAATTGATTGGTATTTACACTTTTTCTTTTTCATTTTTATAAATACTGAATATTGAAAGTGATTAGAATTATCACGGCCGACTTGAATGAAAAAGTCCATTCCATCTGAAGAGCATGATGTGAACACCACCATAGTTTTCTGTAGATATTTAATGTTTGGGGGGAAAAAAAAACACATTTTTCCACAGTAAGAAATATATTAAAAAATATATATACTATGATTAAAACATGAATCCAAACAAGAACAGCATATTCAGTACAAGAAGGAGCTTGCAAACAAAATATATCTAGTTCATTGCAGGATTAGAAGCAAAAAAATCTACATTTTTAAACAGATGTATCTAGTTTTCTTCACTCTCGCTGCCATGCTTGGCATCATTTCTCGTCTAATAATGTTTTTGTAACCTGAGAGGGCTTTTACATTGTAGCTGCATAAACTCCATGTGGATGTTTTTACAGAAGTACATACATGTTAGAAGTACATACATTACGGAGCAGATTTATGTTCTTTTTTTGTTGTTGTTGTTCTGCTAAACAGAGGAAGCAGCCAAAAGGCCTTGAGCTTACAATGTCTGCTGTAGAAAATGTTCCTGTCTTTCAAACATCCTCTTTATTTCCGACATACAGCAAATTTGAGATGATGTTTACAAATGTGGAACATGGTCAGTGTGAGTCACGTGTTTCTGCAGCTCTTTCATGGTTACTGTAAGGATCTGAGCAGCTTTCATGTCCAGATTCAGTCTGAACTTTGTTTCATTGAATGCAGAGAAACGTCCAGCGCGCTATAGATATTTAAGCTGTGGATTTGTTCCAGTCTCCTCCTGACTGATTGCTTTATGCAATGCGATGATGATGATGATGATGATGATGATGATGATGATGATGATTATCCTTTATAACCTCTTCACAAACAATTGATTGAGCTAGGGAACACAAATGAGCAGATGTCAAAATAATCCCACAAGGACGGCTGAACATTATTTGCAAGTAATCAGATTGTCTGTAATTAATGTTAGGTGCGTCTCCCAAAAGGTTGAACTCTGAAACTGAATTAAAAGTTGCTGTGACAAAGTATTAGTTTAAGGGAGAGTACACTTGTGTAAATAGGTTACTGGAGTTTTATTTTATTTCTTTTTTTAACATATTTTGCTTGCCTTTCATTTAAATAATGCAGGATATGCATCACATTAAAAAGTTCTCCATATATTTATAGTGGAGGAAAATCTATGTATTTTAATAGGGGTGAGTTGAATGACCTTATATTTAGCATGATGAGCATGGAAAAGCCAAAAGTTATTTAACCATTTAGCTGTGTTTGCTTAAATACAAAATCTTTACACATTGGAAGAAACCTAAAAAAAAGACACAAGTCTATTTAACTGGGAAACTTATTAGAATTTCACATCTCGGCCTGCGCTACTGAAAAAGGGGCATCATTGATACGTTGGCTAAATGGGGTTGAATCCTGCCAGCCTTGTACCTTCTAATTAAATCTATGCACAAATGTCACATAATCCTAATTTCAAACAGTGGGCAGGGAATCCATTACTCCTCTAGCTAATTTTTTAAAAGTGAGGAGAGATTTATAATCCATATGTTTGTTCATCATTGTGCACAAAACGTTTTTAACTGCATGCATTGCAATGTTGTTTATGCCTGAGTGCTTAAAGCAACTTTTAGAAAATTGCCAGCTTTATTGCACTTGAATCTCATTGTCCAGTTTCTACCTCCGTTTGTCCAACAGCATGTTGGTACCTTGTGTGTCCAATAGACTTTTATGAGGATTTATCTTCCTTCAGGATATTTTTATAACCTTTCCATTCAAACTGAACTTGGACTATGCCATCTTGGTCTGAAGTATGAAAGTGTGTCAATGAAACAAGTCAGAGGTAAAACTTTTAATTTCCAGACGTTATTGTGTGTCATTGTAAAATATTAAATTGGTCTTCAGCCACAGGAGTTGATCAAAGCCTGATTTCTATCATCTCTGATATTTATTTAAATCTTAATATAAAAGCTATTTATTTAATCAAGCATTCAGTATACCGACTTTCTCAGTGTGACGTTGGAGTCAATGTCTGACTTGAATGCATGTTCTTTTGATAAGATTTTAATGACACATTAATTCTCTTCATTGTGAAATCTGCTTTATGGTTTTAATCTTTTAAAATACATTTTATGGTTTTTATCAGTTTCCATTTGTGTTCATGTTACTATTGTTTTGGGAGAATTAACTGTTTGTATACTCCATGTCAATTTGTTGAATTTCAAATTCGACTCTGAAAGAAAACAAATGTGAACATTAATAGACCGTAATTCATTTTGGGCAATGATGCTAAGAGAAGTAGTTCTGGCAATAAAAAACAACTCATAACACATGCAAAGAGAGAAGATATGGAGTCAATTAAACTTCATAATGGCATTATTGGCAGCAGTAATTCAAGTATATGAAAGAAAATATTTTGTTTATAAAAGTGCGGTACAACTTCTGCTGCTGCTGCTGAGAGGCAGCTTGGTCTGACACCACAATGATGAAACCAAAAGGTGTGATCCAGCGAGATATGGTCTTTATTTCTGAATTACACTTTTAGAGTGTGACTTTATTCAGCTTTGCTCTACTACTGCGTAATAAGCACACTAATTGTGGAACATAGTGCTGTGTAAACATGTTTCCTCTTACAGATTTCACTTTTTTGTCACACTTAAATGTTTCCTGCTGTTAAACAACTTCATGTAAGACAAACGTAACCTAGCAGAATCCAAAAAGCTCCCGCCCTCTTGTTCAATCAGTAATTAACTGTGATTAGCCACATACTTTTTCAAAAACTGATTTCAAATTCCCTCGACCTCAATTATCCCTTATTATTGCCAGAGACAAGAAATCTTGAAATCACATAAATAACACCTGTCTGGCAAAATGAAATGGCAGAAAATATCACAAAAAGTACATCTTTGTCACTGGATTAACACGTAGAGAAAAAAAAGTAAATAGCATTCAAATTATTTTAAATCAATTGATGAATTATTCCCACTGCTGCTAAACCAGAACATGGATTATTTCAGTTATCTTCATTTAAAAATGTTTATTTTTCATTTTGATTTAGTAATTTTCAAGTGCTTATTGATTAGAATAGCATCCATTTCTATCATTTTGTTTTTTTTATAAAACAAGTGAATGCTAGCTAGTTCATATGTCCGGCTATCTGCTAGAGTAGCTACCCTGCAGTCCACTGCTTGACAAATAGCAAGCTAGCAAAAGGTTTTAAAAATGTTATTCTGTTTTTTTTTTGTTTGTAAAACTCTTCTGATGCTTTCTAGCATCTCACTAAAATGACTTTAAACTATACCAAAGACAAAGTCATACCAGTAAGCCCTGTACCTAAAGTTATTAAAACAGTCATGATAAATGGGGCATAAATCATCAAGTTTTAGAACCGATTTGGTTTTGATTTGCTAGTTTTCACTAACAGCTCTGTTTTTGCAGGAAGCAACCTGACAGACGGACGTAAACCTTTGGGGAGGAACAGTGATTTCAGCTGAAGGGATGCCATATCTACATTTCTCTGCTGTCAGTGCAACCTGTTCTGTGTTAACATTTAAGCTGTTGCCAACCTGCAGGCCAAGAGAAGAACACAATCACCATTGTGTGATGACAAATAAAGAACAGCTTCCATTGCATTACTACTCTCACAGAAAGGGGGAAAAAAAAAAGCTAGAATGGCGATAACTATTTTAGAGAACTGTTCAGAAGGAAAAACCTGGGGTGCTCATAAAAACCTGCCAATTCGACGCTTCGAAATGTGATATCATGTCACAATGAGAAGTCAGTCCCTCAAAGGAGTCATGCGTTTCGCTCTTACGTTCCGTGACCAGTCTGTCTTTTACACAATCGCTCCCAGCGGACATTTGATGTCGAAGCAGCATGTACCCATCAAATCGCCGATACCCCACCCATCACTGCAGCCTCTCTCTTTCAGAGAGTGGATCACAGTGCTGGGCCTCCCTCCACTGTGGAGGCCTGCTCTAGTGTGTAAATACTGACCGGTGTGTCAGCTGCCGTCGATGGCTTCGCTCTGCGCACCGCCTCATCTTGTGAGCCTTGTTTTACTTGAGATGTAGAGACACAATTTCCTTTACAGCATCTGTAATGTGGAAGGCAGCAGCTGGCGCATGCAGTGATACGTATCGTGTTAATATGAAAACAGAATCTGCTTTTCAGAGATTTCATAGATGCTGCGGGTGTTTCACTGTCGGTGGCCTGGCTTTCTGCCGTTCAAAGCCAAAGCCTCCTGGTACGTCTGTGGACAAAAGTGAACTTACTAAGCTGTAATTGAAAAACCAACAAATTCACAATGCCTTGAAAACTGCTCAAACCCAATGAATGTTTTTGCATCTAAAACATTTTTTTTTGTGGATTTTATGGAGCTAAAACAGGCTCATAATTCACAAATGCACAAGATTCAAAATGCAAAGAACAAGATTCACAAATGCACAGAACAAAATTCATATTACGAAATGAGGTACACAAGGGTGAAATTAAAAATACACGCTACATGACATATATTCATAATTCAGTCGTGGCGCTCATCATCTATCAGCTATCAGAGGAGGCGTCGGCGTCTTATTCAGGCGTAATCTGTGATTTTTCCGAATAGCAATGGATCTAATACATCTAAATGACACAACTTTTTATGTACTGTGCGACGCTGTGAGAGCATTGCACAGTAAACAAACGTCATTCGCCAACTACTTCCTGTCACCATCTTAGATATATCGTTGATCACTTAACTCGAAAATGTAATTTTTACCATGGCAAAAACACTACAGAAACATTTTTTCACATCACACGAGTTGCGTTATCAACGAAATGATGAAAAAGACAATGACAGGAAGTAGACGGGGATGACAGTTTGTTTAAAACTGTCAACAAAAATCGCATAAATAGCAATAAAATACATTGCAGCTTGTGTAAAGTATCAAAATGTGAAAAAGACATAGCAGTTTGAATACTTTTTGCAAGGCATTGTAACTTATTTTAGATAAGTTCACCTGTGTTAGTTTTTCTTTGGTATCCGATCTCACGCAGTGCAAAACAAGGGGAGCTCATTGAGGAATACTTTTGCTAGCTTTGCATCCCTGCCTTTAATAACTTCCAGCTCCATCAAAAAGTAACACAGCCCTTGTGCTCTATCCTGGACCCATTCTAAATAAACCACCGTTTGAATTGCAGCAATTCATTTAGCAGGCAAGGGAAGATAATGTTTAATCTGTAAATGAAAAGATGGTAATCTGTTATTTATGCTGATGACTGGCAGTCCCAGCTGGATCTGCTTTCCTATTCATAGAGTTGAAACAGAGCCTCTTTCCCTCAGCCTGTGCCCCAGGCCATTAAGGGTGTGATTTACACAAGCAATTGGTGTGTCTCGACGTGCTGGTTGTAGGCGCACGAGTATGCATGGGCACGCACTGGAGACAAGGTGTCAGAAAGCAGGATGTTCAGACCATAACCTAGTACATGTGTGGGTGTATAATGCAGGTGTGACTTGTAAAAGTACCTTACAGAATTTTAAATATTCATTATGACACGAACATTTAGACTTGGAGCACCAAAAGGGAAGATTGAAAAAAACGTTGGATATAAGTGTTCTATATTTAATGTTAAGTTTACCAATCTGATATTTACCCTCCTGCGGTTTTAGCATAACATTCAGGGGGGAAGAAAAAAGGGTGTGTGCCATCAGATCGTCAGTTCCTGAAACAAAACACACAAAAAATCTCATAAAAGCGCATGTAGGGGTCAGTGTTTGTAGGGTCCAAATGACCGCATACCTTTTGCGGTCATTTGGTCATAGTAGCCAAATTGTTGCCATACTGCAGTTTTAAAGTTTTAAAGTAGTGAAAGGACAAACAGCCGTTTGTCCTTTCACTACTTTGTAGCTCAGTTTGTACCCATGTGTTGGCATCTTTACCCACCCAACACGCGTTTCAGTCCAAAAAGCACTTTTCAAATAGTTTTTTATTCATGAAGGTACCAAAACTGAGGCCTGAAATTTAGTCTGGTTCTTTGTTTAATTGCTACCTTATTAAATTATGAATCACCCTTGATGAGCCATAAATTCTGGTTCAATTTCACAAGTCTGAAGAATCAATAAACCTCTAAAATAGAATCTGTATCACAGGAAGTAGGTGAAATATCAGAAGAAATCTCCTTTTGCAGGAGATAAATGGGGGCGGGGGAGGTAGTCGTTTTATTTTCTGTTTGTAGATGGCATTTCTTCAATTTAGTGAGTTTAAATTAATCTGGTGTTTAATCAGTTACTGCAGTTTTTGTTCGATGGTGTAAGAGCTGTCCATAAATACTTAGTATCCATTAGCAAACACTATATTACTATGAAGAAATTCTCAATTTGAGTTAATGATGGCAAAAAAATTTTAAAATCTTTGGTTGTTAAAGTAAAATGGACACTTTTAGACCTTCTGCACACATATTTGTCATTTTCTTTTTCCAAAAAAAGAAGAAACTCATACTTTAGAGGTGGAGATAGTTGGTTTAATGTGTAGACGAAGGTATTTGTTGCCTCATGAGGTGATTGTGTCAGCGGTGCCGTTTCACATGCGATAAGCCTCCAAGAAAGAACACTTATACAATTTGGTTTCTTACTTAAAGCATTGGAGACATTTACTGCTCTCTGTAGACTTTTTCACGGCATGGAGTAAAAGAAAGTCATCACCTGCTATTAAATGCTTGTCTTCATCACATCTCAGGTGCCCTTAAGTGATTTCAAGAGAGACATTGCAGCCTTAAAGATGGATACTAGCAATTGTAGGACTTTTATTGTTGATTAATAATAATATGTTTGCACCACTGCACAAACCTGCTTTGTAGATGCTGCCATCGCTCCTCTTGAAATCACTGCTGTAAAAGTACTATGCAGATCCTGCTATGAATACACTATGCCTTTCACATATTACCCAGTTTATTTTATTTTTGAATGATGGATAAACACAAAGTAGAACATGATGCTGAGGCAGAGATTTGTATTCAGTCCTCTATACTAAACCCAAGACATGGACTTCAACTGAAATTAACAGGCTGGGCAAGAAGAGTGTTAATCAGATATGCAATCAATAGGCCTGTGGCAACTCGAGAGAAGCAGCTGAGATCCACAGCGCAGGTGGAGAAATCCGTTGACACAATATCTCGTAGTCCTACACTCCACAAATCTGTTTTTTATATGAGTGACTAGGAAAAAAGAACAGTATTGAGTTGTAGTTTACCACAAGCAATGTAGAGGACATTGTGGTAAAAAAGTGCTTTGTTCAGATAAGACAACAAAAGTTTGTCTTATGGATTACCTGCAGTCGTTAGTGTGGCTGAAAGCTAATCAATCTGAATCCACCGTCTCCATTGTAAAAGATGATGGTTGCAGCATCATGGTCATGTTCTGCAACAGGATCAGACAACTTGGAGGAGATGATTAGTAGAACTAATCAGACCTTAAAGGGATCTTTTATGCTAATTTTGTATGTTTTTATATTTCCATTTGGTTCTGAACATCCTTAAAAATCACTTAAAAAATACCACCCTGCTACTTTTTAGTAGTAAGTCAATGGTTTTTGGTGTCTTGAAAAATCAAAACCTCTCGAATGTTGAGTCCCAGTTGCCGTGCACTGCGCTGTTACCTAGCAACACAAGCAGAGCTCCAGGACATTTTGGTCGGCTGGTTTTACTGCTCTGTGCGCTGTACAATGGCTGCTGGAAAAGACAAATGTTTTGTTGACGACTTAGCATCCAGAAACCACTTTCTGTGGTCTTGTTTGACACAGGAGGCTCTTTCTGCTTTTCAAAGATTTATGGTGTATTATAGCGCATCTGTTTGCAGCCATTTCACACGTTTAAACATTGAGTTGGGGGGGTGAGACCAGCATTTAAAGTGACAAGAGGCCCTAAAACAACTCATTCTGAAAGGAGCTCAAAGTAGGCAGAACTGAACAAACACTCATTATCTAAGAATAATTTGGAGCAAAAATGTAATTAACATATTCTGTATAGCAGATAGACCTACCCTGCCCTTTTTTTAGGAACCTTTAAAGAAAACTTGCATACAAAAATTTACAACAGTGTTAACTTCACTAGGTAATTTGTCTGTTTGCAGCAGAAAAGTGGTAAATCCACATCAGAACCACACGGCATATTGATGTACATACTGATAAATCACAACACAGCCACCCAAACAGACCGAGTACGGTTTCTGCTTTTTAAATGTCACGCCTCATGAGTTCAGTAAACATACCATGCTAATTCATCACCTTAAATTCCGACACTGTACGACCGTACCACCGAGACCGTCCACAGACACACTCTCTCAGCCATCCATTAAGCGGCGTGTCGGATATCCAGCCATGAATTTAACCACTGATTATGGAGTGCTTCCGTTCGGGGAAAGGGAGATCCATTGATCGCTGTCTCACAACATAAAAGAGAGTATTGATGCCATACCCCATGAGGATCTGTGTGAGACACGCAGACGGAGAAGAATCACACACCACAGAGGAATCTGACCCCGGCTGCTCCCCCTAGTATTTGTTTCCTCCATTGGATGGAGTCGATTTCTGTTCCGTCAAACTTGGCATTACGCTGTTAGTACCCCGGGAGGCTTCTCCTCTTGTTAACAAGGAGAGGATGTTACAGCAAATATGCATTTAACAAGGGTGAAATTCACCCCGCGTGCAAGCCTCCACTCTGTCATACTCTTGCTCTCGGTTATCCAGATCACCTTCGCCTCCTCCTTCATTCTGTATGATGATGATGATGTTTGGGCTAGCTGCTTCCTCTTTCTCGCTCTGCTGCAGGACCAGTCAAGGGAACCTGATCTGAATCCACCGGACTAGTGAAAATAAGGAATATGATAATGACCAACATTCTGACCCACACCAGCTCATTCAAATTCACTGCGATGATGGGATTGAATTTCCTCCATCCTGGGCTGTGAAAGGTATTGAATACCCATATTGCCTTATCCAGGGGGGAAAAAAACCCATGAGAAAAATCACTTGAATCAAAAGTAATGGCTTTAAAAGACCTCCAGTATGAAATTATTATGCCATAAGATCAAAAATGATTTATCAGCAGGGCCCGTAACGGAGGTGTTACAACATTCTTAAAAACAGATACATTTCCCAGATATATCTAGGTGAATCTAAATCCATACTGAACACACCTGCAAGGTCCGCTCGGGCTCCGAAAGCATCAACCAAATTTATTGGTGTGTTGTGAGGCAAATAAATAAATAAATAAATATGCTAAGCATTGTGCCCACAAGCAAGGAGTGTGATTCACTTTTCATGTTCCACGTCCCCAGTGGAACATTGGCTTATGAAGTGCTCCCCCATAAAATGTCTGCCGCTATGCTGTTCTGGCAGCCTGCAGGCCAAAACTGGGGAGATTATTTGATCTCCTCAGACTTCCAATTTCCTCCCCTACAGGATTGAAAAACTTGGAAATGTGTTTTTAAGCCGGGCACAAATCATTACATAATGTCTTTGTTTTTGTCTTGATCTTCCGATATCTTCTATATATTCAGTATCTGGTCTAAGGGAGGAGGAATGACAATGTGTGTGGGACTGGCCATCAACTCAGCACCCAACGTTCGACATAAAGGGGCAATTTCAAGGAGACAAGGGGTGAAAATCGTTTACTCATCTGCAACTGCACAGAGCTTTTATGGCACGCACGGACAGAAAGTTAGGAGCAGTTGTGGTACTTCCTGTGTTTGCCGGTGGTAGATGGCTGTTTGTCATGCGAGTGTAAGAACGCCCGTCAAGGCCTCCTGTCAGAAACTTCTGATGGAGTTCGAACAGTGACATGTTTCAGACCCATAATCAGTCACAATATGACAGGGAAATTACCACCTTCCCCCAAGAGCAATCAGTCAGTTCTTGTGCCAATCAGCTCATCTGATGCTCACACAAATAGACACGTCAAAGCCCCCTTCCCTCCACCCCTTGCTGTAACACACCAGCTTTTTGGTGTCTCCAGTTCTCAGGATAAAAATGGAGGCTTTGGGCTCTGCATGAAAACGGCACGCACGTATTATCTCCTTGAGTTTGAATGCAAGTCACGGACCAGACAAAGCTAATCCACATCTTTGAGGCCCAGCCCAGACGCGGGTCAAACTGATCAATCAGGGAAGACCCAGATAATCATGTCCTGGCTTTTTAGAGTCATCTGATATATTAATTAAAACAAGTAATTTGGTATGAGGGACAGCGGTGGGTGTATTTTGAGGTAACACCTTCCTGGAGTGACATTTGGCAAAGAGAAGAACTGTGGACCTCAGTAGAGCTGTGCACTTTTGTATTTTATCTTTTGTTTGTAACAATTATATGTATGTACGAACGGCAATGCTAAATCCAAGCAATATACTGTTAAAGAGGAAGAAGAATGTGGTTTGGGAAAAAGTCTGCTCAAAAATTTAACGATTGAGGGAAAAAAAGACAAATCTTACCATAGACGGAGCGAGAGTTGCTTTTGAAGAATCTTTCAAATCTTTAGGCTTGCACTGCGTTAGCCATGCTGTGTATGTTTTTTTCTTTTGAATTAAGTCAAAGCTGCTGCCACCTACTGCTTAAGAAATGGTGTTACAGCAATTTGTCTAAAATCATGCATTGGAGTAGTGCAGCCAGAGCCTTCAGAGCAACACCTCGATGTATGGCTCTGAAGTTTGCTAAAACAAACAGATTACTGGACTCTGACTGTGGCCAATTTTATTCCAATCATTGTCAGTTCTGAATAGAAGAGTTCTCATAATAATCGCCATGCGCTGAGCCTCGCAGCATCAGCTGCCAACCAGATGCCGTTGGTGTGGGTTGTTTAACAGAAAATAAAAGCGACACGCTTTCTTTTTTATGCCTGTCATATGCTGCCGATGTTTGTTTGCCGTTCAGAGTCTACGCTGGTGTGCATAACAGACCAAGCTTGTGTCCCGTTTTACATGATTCGCTCAAACGATTTGAATAATATTTTCTCGTCAAGGTGGCAGAAGTGAAGAGGGTCCGTTAAAGCGGAACAGAAACACTGCGTCCTGCATCAGAAAGGGGGTCAAGGGTGAATAAACGAAGAGTTGGAAAAATTGAAGTAGGCAAGATGTTTTGTGCTTCGCCCTCTGTAAAGTGCTGACTGAAAAACAAGGGAGTAGAGGGTGAGTCGTTTTAAAGAGACTGTTCCACGCTGGCAAGCCCCTGGGAAGACCTTGAAAACTGCTCAATCACAGCTCTGATTACAGAAGCAGGGAGAGGAGAGAATGACCAAGACAGATGGAAACGGAGAAGAAACGACGTGACGACAAGAGGGAATGAAGGGATGAAGCTCAGGGGACAGCAGAAGTGATGGAAAAGAAAAGTGTGAGAGAGATGGAAAGAGAGAGAAGTGGATGGAACATAAACTGGTGATAGTTGATGAAAGAGTGGCATAAGGTAAACAAGACAGACTCCAAACAACACTGGAAAAAAAACTCTTTGTCTGGATTTCTTCTCTACAAACAGAGGTACAAGGTTCAGCAGGAATTGAGCCAATTTATAATCAGCGCACTCCGTAACTCGTTTATAAATGCCGCATATACATTTGATTTTTACTGTAAATGCCTCAGCTAATTGAAATCTAAATCAATTTGCATGGCTAACATTGGAACCCCCTCTGTGCTATGGATCATTATCAGGTCCAGTAGCTAAACTTTCACATTCTTTATTTAACAGAAACTAAGCAAAATTCAATTGCTTCAAGGGAAGCCGTTTATGTTTGCTTCTGCCCTGGCCATTGAACAGTGGAGCAGATCTTTACACTCATGTTGTCTTGCTGAGAGAGTAAAGTGGAGCTTTTATGTTCTGTTAACTATGTTGCAGATCTGAATAAGGTTACAATTGTGACTCTTAAGGATTTTGTGGATGGTGTTGCAGAGGTATGTGGTGATTTGTGTTATTAACTGTGAAAAATGTGTCCGGCATTCTTGGCACTAATTTTGTTTGTGGTATTCATGGATAGGATTTTCATGCACTGTCAGACAGGAAAGTCTTGTATTTAGAAGTTTTCAGTTCTTATCTTTAGTAGTTGCAGATGATGTGTTTGTGTTGACAAATTTTAGGTTTGATGCCCTGGTTCTCTTCTGGTGGATCGATCCTGTCAGCCTGGGTTTTAGTCTCTGCCTCAAGTGGAAAATTCTGTTGGTTTCTTGAGTGATAAGAGGACAGAGTGGGAGATGCAGGTAACTCAGGCGCTGCTCTGGTCTGTTGTTGTAAAGAAAAAGCCGAGTCAAAAACAGCAGCTCTCACCTGTCCAGCCTGTTCATGATGTAAACCTCACCTATGGTCAATCAGATATGGGTCATGAACAAAAGAATACTATAAAGTTATATACAATTGAGCCAGATGAGCTTTTTCTGTCTGGTTTGGCTCACTCTTTGGTAGACCTAGAACTCACTAGTGTGACATTCTAGTGGTCCTAGGTTTGCTTTTGACATGGAAATTATAGTATTGCCTTCCATTAATTATAATGATGATAATAAACATTTCTTGAAGTCTGCATGTGACTAAATCATGGTTGGGGTTAATCAAACAGGCTAATGGGACCTGTTGGCTACAAACTATTATCAGTATATTACCACTAAGACAAACACTGACCAACCTTATTAAAAGGAAGTCCATACATGCCTTATTTATTTCTGTTTTTCACATTATTGCGTGAGCCTGCAAGTACAATAACTTTAAAACTTGGGAAATGTTTTTTCTTTAAATTATTATTACAAACCATTCCATCAACCAGAACATCGGCACAGTTTAGGAACATTACTGTCGCTCTCATTGAAACCTTCAGTGCCCTGAGTTGCTCTGCAATAAGACTGAAAATAAATGATTTTTTTTCCCCACAATAACCATAATTGAATTCAACAGTAGATAAGTATCAAGAGACAGTCGAGAGAGCTGAAGCAGTGGGACAACCACAAGGCCAGACACAGTAAACACATTACAATAAAACCAAAGTGACACTGCAAGAGAGTGATCAAGGCTGGGTAATGAGAGTCGCTGTTTGTCTTTGGGCTCAAGGTTGTTTCTGGTCATGATAGCCATCTGCATTCAGTGGCACAAGGCAGATGGATTAGTTTAATATCGAATTAGAGCTCTCATTTTAGAATGCAGCGCCATGTTCTCAGTTAGCTCGTATAATGTCTCATGTCAATTATCTGAAGCAGCCTTCCCCACGGCTTCTTCTGGGCAAAAAAATAATCATTATGATGAGAAGGGGAAAGTCAGACGTGAGATCTTGTTCTTTTTCACATGCTGCTTTACTGTAAAAGTTGGTGACTTGCCACAAGCATGAAACAGAGGTCAAATTCGGTTAATGCGCTCTGTTTGATAAACATCTTCTGTGACAAAATGACCCATTTTGTCACAGGTTCAATATTTTAGTGCCTTACAGAAGTATTTGTATCATGTGAAGTTATTTGTTTTTTTTTTTTAAAACCAGAAACGGCATCGCATCAGGAATTTTAGATGAAAGGCCAACGCAAAGGAGAGAGTAATTGTAATTGTTTAAAAATAAAAATCAGGAAAGTTTGACATGCATTCGTAATTCAGCCCTCTTGAGTCAACACTTTGTATAACAATGATCCACAGTGGCGCAGTTGGTAGAGCTGTTGCCTCACAGCAGGGAAATGCATTTGTGCAATATGTGTAAATGTTTCCTTTTTTAGTACCAACTTGAGTTTTAGCCGTGACGTGTGTAGCCTCTTTACTTGCTTCGTAACTTGCTAGCATCTCCTGCATGCTGTTTCCCAGTCAGCTCCCGAGGTGAACTCCTGCGTCTCGCCGTGTCGGCTGCTGCTTTATCTTTGTTTTTCATGTTGTTCAGTTTTGTACGTTTCCTGTCAGACTTTGTTTCGACTCAGGCTTTTCCCGCCACATTTGTTTCCCTGCTTTTGATTATCTCTACAAGTGGCTGGTACAGTTTGTCTCTTTGGATTAGTTAAAAAGGTATGGGCATATTTGCATGAAGGGTTTAGCAGCGGTGGGCCTTATAGTTAATTCATTTTTATTTTTTATGTCAAAGCAGAAGCAGGGGTCTCGTCTCATTCTGCCTAGGCAGCGTTGTTTACTTTTTGTCTTCATATTTTTGCAGAAACTAAAACTGGTTGATGTGTTCTGTGTGATGTTAAGCAGAATTGACATGAACTAATATTCTGTCCGGTTGCAGCCGCAAACATCAATGGATTTTATGAGGTTGTTATGTAATATACCAACACAAAGTTGAGCATAGCTATAAAGTGAAAAGATTGCTTCGTTTTTAGAGTGCCATAAATTAGATGAAGTCTCATTTACTCTTTTATCCTCAAACAAAAGCCAGTGCAGCTAATTGCTTTCAGAAGTTCTCTAAATTACTAAACAGAGTCTGGGTTAGGTCAAAGATTGTCTATATCTTAGAATGGCCCAGTCAAAGTCAAGACCTACATCCAATTTAAATTTAGATTAAGACCTGAAAATGAAGTGGTCATTTATCAAAATTGGTTTACTTTTGTAAAACTCAAATGGAAATACTTTTTTTTTCTTTCTAATCACACCAGTCACATAATAAATCATCTGATGTTACCACTGTCGTAAACCGTGAATAATGACAACAAGAAGTAGCTGGAGGATGAGAAAAAAAACTTATTCACATGGGATTTGAAATGCTTTTCTTATTTAAGGGAAACACTGTAATTACAAAATTCTGGGGATTTTTTTGACATTAGCAGAATACAGTCAGTTTTGTGCACATCTGTAAAGGAAACACTGATATTGTTGATTCAGTTTGACTGACCATTTGAATCCAGAGACTTGTAAACCCATTGGAGACCCAGTCCAATAGAATTACAGCAGTAATTACAGCAAAATGTGCTTCCTCAGCGTATTGACTCAGGGTGGCTGAATGCATGATTTTCCCTTCACTTTACTGTGATTCAAGACTTAATCTATCACCAAAAGAAAATCCCAACAATTCATTTAAGTTTCTGGTTTTAAAATAACACAATCTGAAAAAGGCAAACATGTGTGATTAATTCAAAGACAGTGTAATTGAAGGCTTAATAATTAGAATAAATAAATAAATAAATAAATCATCCGTCATGAGTGATGCAAAATTTATAACAAATGTTTTTGCAGATGACAGATGTTTGAAGAAGAACTCTAAGAAATTTATAATACACGTTTTCCAGTTCCTTCCTTTCTGTACCCTGGGCTGACTCCCAGAGACTGACAGCTGGGAAGATTTCTCTTGTCAGGCCTCCTTAAGTGGACGCGGTCATACTTCTGCAATCTTTTTTTTTCTTTTTTTTTTTTCCCCAACCCCGAAATGAACCGGCCCCTTTTTCTCATCTGAATGCTCTTCCCTCACCCATCTCCTTTCATCGTTTTTCCTTCTTGCAGACTTCCAAGCTTCTTCGTTCGTTTCAGCACAATAGAATGAGAAGACTTGAATGACTAACTTTCAGAAGGACGTCTGCTGATTCAGCTTTGTCAACAGCGACCTTGGATTGATGTGACCCACCTCTACACATCCAAGTGTGCAAGTCGAGAAGCCGACATCTCCGTCCATAGAGTTCTTTATGTTATAACAGAGTTATGTCTGTTTCAAGA
The DNA here is from genome assembly GCF_001443285.1 of Poecilia latipinna. NCBI lineage: Eukaryota > Metazoa > Chordata > Actinopteri > Cyprinodontiformes > Poeciliidae > Poecilia > Poecilia latipinna. Next base: position 46,704 of record NW_015113470.1, on the reverse strand, counting down.
TATATACGGTAGTTTTCACTGGAGCCTCTTGGGGGCGATAAAGTGTTGGCTGTTCCGTTTTGTACTTCTAGAAGAAGAAGAAACAAGAAAAAAAAAAAGAAAAAAAAAAGTCAGTTTCCTACCACTACATGAATGCATTTGTTTCCTCATAATGTTACCAAATCTAGACCAACAGAAGGTTTCTTGCCACCATATTTCCCAGAAGACAAACGTTATTAATGATTTTTGTTTATGTTTATGGCAGCATATATTAGGGCCACTGCAGATAGAAAAAAAAGAAAAGGATGGGTATATTTCCGCCAAAACACTCAGAAATTTTACAATTAATCTCAGAAATTTCCCAGAAAAAAATACAAGGAAATTTGAGTTTGAAAAGCTGAAAATGTACTAGAAAAAACCTGGCAATTTCTGATCTTCAAAATTCTATTTTTTTTTTATTTTTTTTTACATGTTAGGTATGCATGTGTGTGGGCATGGTCACTCTGTCTTGGTGTTGTCCTCTGGCACTCATCATTTCACACAGTGACCTTTGCAGATAGTCACCAGAATGCATAAAATTGAGAGATGGTTGATGATTTTATAGTTCTAGGTTCGTAACTACAAAACAATATCCATTGGTTGTGTAGTTGATGATCAAATCACTAGTTTTATAAATCCATTTCTAAATAGTCTTTATGTTTATCACTACACAGCCAAGTTCCCTTGTGCAGGCATAGATAATAGATTCTAGCCCAGTGCTTTTTCAGTGTTCGACAAAGCAAGAAGCAGCCACGGACAGGTTTTATTGTTTTAAAAATTCATGCTTCAAATTCCATTAGACTTTGCTTTCCTCTGAGTTAAACTCGGTTGCTGAGGCACGAGAGCAGAGTTTATACATCTTGTTTACACGTCTTCTCCCCAACGATCGGGGATTAAATCAGCCTGCTGGGTGTGAGGGAGCCGCCTTAACTTTTCACCCTGACAAAAAAATATATATATATATGAAGTTGGTTGAGATTTTTCCAGTTGTGGAAATCACCAGGGGAGATACTTTATCTTCAAACTCACTAATAATGGTACTAATTTTAAAATCAGTGTCATAAACACATAAAATAACTGACAAATGGCAGCCCTAAGCCTAACCTCAGACATTTTATATACATGTCTGAGGTTTTTCCCCAAAATACATTTTCAGTATTTTGAGGAAAAATTGTTTTTTTTTTTTTTTTTTTTTTTTTTTTGTTTTTTTTTTTTGTTTTTTGTTTTTTGCCTGCAGGAGTAAACATAGTTGCATTTAATTTTTTAGATACATTTAGTCAAATTCATAAGTAAAGAACAGATTTAGTTAGCTCAAATGTGGTCATATCTGCATTTGGTTTGCTGGAATATGTAGCTGCAGCACTACAACACTGAACTGTATCATTCTTCAAGATTTATAGAGTGTCAGTGTCATTTATTTCATATTCTTTCATTAATTTAATCTACTGTAAGTTGTCAAAATATTCTGCTCGGAAAGTTTGAGGCAACAAAAACCTGGTTGAAATAGACAAATGTGTATGAATTGAACCTACAAAGCTAATATTTTGATTACACTAATGCTATGAAAAAAATTATGCTTGCAACTTCAGTTTACATGTAAAAAAGGCAATTTTATTTTTGATGGGTTATATTGCAGCCTTTTCTTACAGTAAATATGAATTACGATAAATACTATATATATTGTTCTATCACTTTTTGCTAACACTAGAAGTGATGTACAATATCCACCACTATGTCTTTGGGAGCTTGTTATAATGCAGGTGGGAAAAGCAAATTTTGTAGATTAATGGAACGATGAAAACCAAAGGATAGAGTGGAAGCAAGCATAAAAAAAGAGACAAAGAGCAGAGAGCTGCTCGCCACCACTATAGAGAAGGGAAAGAAATGGATGTGTATGGGGGAAAACCACATCTTGCACTTTAACTGGATTTCATTCCTGGAAATGTTTGTGAAAGCATTTTGTCTTGCCAATGGAACCAGAAACTGGAAGTCCAGAGTTCTTCCCAGACAAGAACACAAAACAGGATACAAGATGGTAAAGAGTGATCAAAGTTGGGTAGAGTAGCCAGGAAGTGAACTCAAGTAACGGTATACTGCTTAAGCATATTTTCATTTAAGTAACAGGAAAGTAGTCAGGAAGTAGTCATCCAAAAATCAAAAGAAATACGCAAGTTAGAGTGTAGAAGTATTTGGTAATTATGGAAAATTATGCAGAATTTAAGAAAATTATCTTAAATTATGTGCAAATACTGATATTATAGAGACTTAAATATTATAGAGACCATATAAAGTGTACATACACTTGACATAATTAACCTGATAGTTTTAATAATTCTCCTTTATCTACTCAAGGGGGTGTGAAAAAATAGATTTACAGCTGTTCACCTTTATTAGTCACTTTTTGGTCAGGTTTAGCATCGTTGATCACAGAGTTACTTAAGTTTTTGCAACATCCTAACTAAAGTGAAAAATATAAAACTGCAGTTTTAACCATCACATTGTATCTAACATGTATGGATTGTCACCTTTAAATACGATATTATGTCACTGTAAATGTGTTAAACACAGCAAGACAATTGACCGTCTGCTCTGGAAGCTAAAGGAACAGTTTTTGCTTGTGGTTCTTTTAAGTCCTGTATGGATTTTCGCACGAAGACACCGGAAGACATACGAAGATGAACGACATAATTTCCTTTCCTTTTGCTCTTGTCAGAGCAGAGTCTGTGCCTTTGTGCTCGTATGAGAACTGTTTTCATATCGCATGTCCTCCCAACTTTATTCGACTGTGCGTGTTTGCAGATACTCACTGTGAGACTGTTTGCCGTATTAAATATTAAAACTCGGGAGTGTTTGCTCTTCCTGATAGAATAGCTACATCTAACAGAGCTGTCTGACTCTCTCCGTTTCGCTTTATTGCCGAAGCTGCTGCTCGGCGTCTCGCTGGCAGAGCGACGGTGCATCAGTTAAGATAACATACAGTTGTGGCTGAAACCTGTATCATCGCTTGTCTTGTTTTGCCTTATATGCAGCTTTTCTTCCTCCATGTTATTTTATTCAAATAAGTACAGAAATACAATGTACTGTATGTACCAGCAAAGATATATTTGCAAAACTTTTTTTTTCTAAATATTTTTGTAGATTTTGCAAACAGATTTTAGGAAACAGCGATCTGACATCTTTAACTTTTGCTTTACAGACTAAACATGTAATCAATAACATTAGGTTTCTTATGCCCGCTTTGCTTTGTTCTTTACTTATGAAGGTAAAATTAAATCTCTATTTTATTTTATTTTAGCATTTTGTTCTCAGCAATCATGTTTTGTTACAGTGAGGTAGTAAGCTCATGCAAAGAGCCAAGTGTTCCAGATCAAATGTAAGAACTTCACAACATACCCAAACAAAATATCTTATAACTTACAATTCCGTTTATTGTTTTCACAAGGGCTTCCATCTAGATATCCACGTTTGCTGTGATGAAAAGTAAAGCAGATGTACTTTGGTAGGCCTGTCTTTTTCTCTTTTTGATCCAGTGGATGTAATCTGTTTTTTTTTTCTCCTCCCAGACTCCTTCCTCTTCAATCAATGTCAAATTCGATTTAAATCAGTGTTTTTCTTACACCACCACCAGGGAAAAGCTGAATAAAATATTTATTCTCATTTAAATCTCCTGTCCAGAGATATATACACATATAAAATGTTAGCTAAAAGTAGCAAAAGTGGGTTTTTTTCTTTTGTTTTTTTTACTTGTGTCTACGTGCTGCTTTGGGAGAACATTGCAACATCATGCATTTTTCCAGGGGGACGTCATGTCAAACAGCATGGAAGTCCTACCAGATGGAAGGACTGTTTATGCTCAACCGGGGACGGACAAGAGGGATCATCCAGCGGTGACATTTACGTGGGAAGCACTGCCCTTTAACTGAAGTCAATTTAACACAACCATTTAAAGGTCAGCGTCCTTAGCTTGGCCCTCATCATGAGCTACATTCTGACCCGCACCGCACAGCTTCACCTGGAAACTTTAAAACAGTGTAGACAGATTCCTCCTCTGCTAAGTTTCATTCTATGCTAATGCAGATGTGCTTTTTTTTTATTTATTTACTTATAGTCCTTTTTTTATTATTTGAACTGGAGTAACTCTGGTTGCATATTTTGTATTTCTGCTTTAAAAAGTGGCTGAGGAATCCTACAGCCTTCCTGGACTTGGACCTGGATTTGATGAAAAAACATTTATTTCAGCCATTAGAGGCTTGACTCTGAATTGAGTTTAAAGGGGCAGTATTACGAATTTTCCAGATACACAGTGCCATTTTTCTTTTTAGCACTTTCAGATGTTATAAAAACACTGTTTAAATCAAATATGACTTAAATTTTTTTTTGACTTTTTAATTTGGTACCGTGATTTTGAGCCTGAGGGAAAAACATTATAT